>NW_012109763.1:534618-580826 GCF_000951045.1 Mandrillus leucophaeus
CTGGGATTACAGTCATGAGCCATCACACCTCACCTATACTGTTTTTTAATGGCTAATAATTGCTATCAAGCAACCCATTTGCTGCTGTTACTTTATCATTTTATCTTCACTCCTTCTGCATCTTTTTCTTCCTCATTTCCCTCCTCTGTTCTGTTATTTTCCCTTCCCCCTTTTCTTTTTAATTCTTCTCCTACTTTTACCTCTTTCTTTTCTTTCTACATTAAATTATTAACTACTACTATCAGAGCTACTGTTACCAGAAAGGGGTCCTGATTCAGACCCCAGAGAGGGTTCCTGGATCTCATGCAAGAAAGAATTTGGCAAGTCCATAGAGTAAAGTGAAAGCAAGTTTATTAAGAAAGTAAAGGAATAAAAGAATGGGTACTCCACAGATAGAACAGGAGCATGGGCTGCTTGACTGAGGATACTTAAAGCTATTTCTTGATCATATGCTAACAAGGGGTGGATTACTCATGAGTTTTCTGGGAAAGGGGTGGGGATTTCCTGGAACTGAGGGTTAGATCATCTAGGATATCTTCCAGATGTTGCCATGGCATTTGTAAACTGTCATAGTACTGGTGGGAGTGTCTTTTAGCATGTTAATGCATTATAATAAGCATGTAATGAGCAATGAGGAGGACCAGAGGTCACTTTCATCACCATCTTGGTTTTGCTGGGTTTTGGCCAGCTTCTTTACTGCATCCTATTTTATCACCAGGCTCCTTATGACGTGTATCTTGTGCTGACCTCCTATCTCATTCTGTGACTAAGAATGCCCAGCCTCTTGGGAATGCAGCCCAGCATGTCTCAGCCTCATTTTACCCAACCCCTATTCAAGATGGAGTCACTCTAGTTCTAACACCTCTGACATCACAAACACAGCCACCACCATTATTACAATCACCATTTAATAAAAAATTATGAGGTATTAATTAAAGATATTTCCATTATAATTCACACTTTGTTTTTGTTTATAGAATACAGTTCATGAACAGTGATTGCTATACATATATTTTTTCTACATATATATGTGTGTGTGTGTATATATATGTAAGAAAAATACCAAGCACTATGATATAATTATTGCTGGCATGCATGCGTACACATTCATCTATGAACCCAAACTTGAGGACTGACAGAAATAGAAAGAAGCATGAGGTGAATCTGAGGAAAGTTTGGTGTGGTTTTTTTTTTGGTTTTGTTTTGTTTTTAGAAAGGGTCTCATTCTGTTGCCCAGGCTGGAGTGCAGTGGCACAGTCATGGTTCACTGCAGCCTCAAATGCCTGTGCTCAAGTGATCCTCCCACCTCAGCTTCCCAAGTAACTGGGACTACAAGCATACACCACCATGCCTAGCTAATTTTTAAATTTCTTGTAGAGACGAGGTCTCACTATGTTGCCCAGTGATACCTCCATGGTATCCAGTAGAGACAGGGTTTTACCATGTTGGCCAGGTTAGTCTCAAACTCCTGGCCTCATGATCCACCTGCCTCAGCCTCCCAAAGTGCTGGCTGTGGCTCCACCCAAATCTCATCTAGAATTGTAACTCTCACAATTCCCAAGTGTCATGGGAGGTGACTGAATTATGGGGGCAGGTCTTTACTTTGGTGTTCTCATGATAGTTGATAAGTATTGCAAGATCTGGTGGTTTTAAAAATGGCAGTTTCCCTGCACAAGCTCTCTCTTTGCCTGCCACTATCCATGTAAGACGTGACTTGCTTCTCCTTGCTTTCCACCATGATTGTGAAGCCTCCCCAGCCATGGGGAACTGTTAAGTCCATTAAACCTCTTTTTCTTCCCAGTCTTGGGTAAGTCTTTATCAGCAGGGTGAAAACAGTCTAATACTCCCAGTCTGATCTTGAACTCTTGGACTGAAACAAGCCTACCACCTCAGTTTCCCAAACTGCTAGGATTGCAGATGTGAGCCCCTGTGCCCAGCTAGAAGTTACTTTTAATGTTATATTTATTAATATGGATCAATAAGGCCTAAGAGTACTGGGACATTCAGAGGTAGAGAGATTTGCTTTAGGTTTGACACAACTAATTTTAGTATGAAGATATATGATAATTATGCTTACATGTTGACATTGAGGCAGTGGCTCAATTGCCTTGAAAATATAAATTACTAAATAAATAACAGTAAAAATTAGCAAGAAATCATTCAATAAAAGGTCAAGTATATTGTTTTTTAAAAAAATACGAGTAAACACACTGATAACCTTAAGGTTTATATGTGAGCTTCTTGTCAGTTGTAAATTAAGGGAACACAAACTCAGATATCAAACTAAACTGCTGTGGGCTTAATTAATTACTTAAGATCAGGCCCTGCATTTATAAGTCCTTCCCTTGCCTTTATAATGAGCTCATCTGGTAGATTTCACATGTATTCTTACTAGTTCCAACAGGACAAGAGAGAATAGGAAGTTTCTAAATGCTTCATTTTCTAAATGTGACTAAACTTTTTAATGTTCTAAAAGTGGACGCTGTGATTAGTATAAAATTTATTTTATCACTTTAAAATATTTTGGTACTGTTATATTGTTCTGTAGCTGCAGATTCATTTGGCTGTTGTACTGTAATGTGTTAAAGGAACTTCTGAATTAAAATAATAATGATGCATAAAGACAAACAATTTTCAGTTATGCAAAATTATGCAATTATTTTATGTCTAAAAAAATAAGTTGCTTGTCTTTAGTTGCAATATGGTCCTTTACAGTTAACTGATTGAAACTGAAATAAGCAAATAGACTGAAGCATAATTTGAAAAGCAATACAATTTGTCTGCATTTGCTTTTAATTTTAGCCATGGATAACTAGATTCCAAACAAAATGTATGTTTTATACAAACCTGTCTTTTAGTGGATATCAAATTTCCAGGTGGATGATTTATTTTTCATGTATGAGTGAGAGCCACAACAAACAAATACACCAGATAATTGACCTATGGCTGTTTTTAAAATCCAACACTTGACCTACATTTATTTTATGCTGTATGCTGGACAAAGATGCATTACCTGGATGATCTGTAGAGAAAAAGAAGGCAGAAAGCTTTTTGGCAATAGTAACAGGTGAATGCGCTAGGCTTTTAACTATTATCCTATTAAAGATGAACTGGTTCTTTATTTTTTTATTTCATTTAAAACTTCAAAGCAATTTGAACTACAGTGAGAAAGTCATGTCAGTTTGTAATCTACAAGCCCTTACCCAGCTGCCTTCTGAGCGATATTTTAACATCTCCAGCAATAGAGAGTACTTGATACATAACTTGTGGCTCTCCACAAACATAAAGTCAGAGAGATGTTTAATGTTTAACATTTGCCCAACAAGTATGGGAGAATTCATTGGTTAAATGACAATCATTTGATGTTATTTTTTAAAATAGTGAAGAAATTACATATAATAAAAGAAAAATAAATACTATGTGTCTGTTTATGCATTTCTGACTACACGGATGCCATGTTTGTACAGAATCACGTTTGAGGAAGGTCATTAATAAGGAGGAATTACCTAATTCTCTGCTATTTCATGAGAGAGAAGGTAGGCCCACAAAACTGAATTTCTCACTATCTATGCTATTTTGGTGAAGAGAACAATAGGCTAAACGTAAAAGTGACTCAGTAAACATCTGTTGACTGAATGCATCATTGCACAGAGCCTTACATATATATAGACAACAGAGGAGAGGGAATCCCATACTTCTTGGTTAGAATAGTGGTCTTGAAACTTCTCAGGTCCATTTGACTTGAAAAAATTACATAATCTGAGCCTCAATTCCTCATTTTTTTAATATGGGCTGAGGAGGCCTATAAGGGGGATTGTTGCTGGGAATGACACGGCTCCAATGAGTGGGGATAACCAGATTGTTTCTCTGGAGTGGAATTAGAAAAAAATGATAGGGACACAGGTGGAGTAGTTTTAAGGAGCAGGGAGTTTAGCAGGCAAGAAAGAAAGGGGAAGAAAGAAAGAATTTCCCCTGTACAGAGACAGAAGGAGGGGGCTCCAAAGCTGAGAGATGGAACCCCAAGTGCAGTGGACACCAGACAGGAATATATGCAGAGACTGGAGGAGGCGCTGCCTGATTTGCATACGGCTCAGGGGACTGGTTTGACCAGGCATGTCATTCATGTAGCCTGTGAAAAAGCTGGCCCTCCATCCTAGTTTTTTAATATGCAAATACAGGGCGCCATGATGTTCCACACACCTGGGGATATGTGAGGGTGGCCATGTTGCCAGGAGCATGTGGAGAAAGGGCAAGAAGGCTGCGGGAATCGCTATGTTTGGGTGAACCCAGTTTTTAAGGCTGGCATTTGCATATCAAAGGTTTCTGGTCTAGCTCGAAGAGCTGGGGTTTTACAAGAGACTTTTCTGGAGATGCTTTCAAAAGTGAAAACTTCCCAAGGACCCCTTTTCCTTTCTATCTGTCTAAAATAATTTTTTAATAACTCCTGACACAGAAAGATTAATTGACACAAGAAACAGAGCACTTAGATTAATTGCTTAGAAATAGCTTCCTTCCTTATTAGGGTTTCAGCTTTTCTAAGTTGAATTTTTCCTCTTTGTTAGTATGCATTTTATAAGCACTTTTGAATCTGCTTACAGTATGATAAAAATATAGAGTGCTCTAAAGTGGCCTAAAATGCTCTAAATAGATTATAGAATACTGTAAATCATATCTTTGCTTTATTTTGAGAATTTTTATTTTCTTTGCTTTCTATGATTTGTTGAAGAAAAAAGATAAACAACTTTTGAAAGAAAATTCTTATTTTCTGACATTTACAGAATATATTATTCCATCACAAAGACAATCATATTTCTGGTTTTTTTTAGAAGAAATGTAATTATCCTAAGAAATTCCCCTTATTATTTTTATCCTAAAATCTACTTGCATCCAAATTTCTAATTGAGAAATAAAATAAATGTTCATTTTTCCTGGATCCAGTGGCGATTCAATTTTTAAAAATTGTTGTTTAAGGTGAATTATTATTTAGTTAATTTTATAGGAAAAAGAAGCATCTGTACAATTATAAATGGAACCGTAAGAGTGAAGATATATTATTTAACACATTTCTGGCATAATAAAGGTGTAGACTGATCAACCTCACCAGTGACTTTTTTCCAAAGCACACTGTAAGAGAGCTTTCAAATACAAACATCTGTATGTGGTAGAGATCTTTTAAACTTTTACCAAGCATCATTTCTGTAAAAATAACATTTTCTAGGATAGTCAGAACTCTCTTGTAAAATCTAGACCAAAAGAATACAAATACCTGTGAGAAAATTACCCAGGCAAGGAAAAAATATATATCCATTACAAAGAAATGGAAAACAAAAGAAAAGGGAACAGATTTTGAAATGTATCTTGATAGAAATGAAATTTAAATTTTCAGTGCAACTACATCAAGTAGTCCTTTTTATGTTTAAAATCATTACTATTATAAAAAAAAGACTAGGAACCAAAACATCACTTCATATGCAAGTCAGTAGTTTAATGGCCCTTATCAACTGTGAGTTTAGATCTTCAGATTCAAAACCCTACTTTGTCAGTTAGAGAAAGGTTTTTCTCAGGGAAATGTAGACAGAAGGCAGAAGAAATATGCAAATCACTTTCACATAACCATTTTTGATACATACCTCAAAAAAGACAACCACATACATTTTCTCATAGAAAGGAGAGGTGGAAAGTTCTCTGATTCATATAACCCATAGTAATTCATTATTTGAATCATTAATTCATTTGAAATCTATTTTTCAAGCACTGTGATTGATAGGCAGAAGTTTAATACTTATCAAAAGAAATACAATCTCTCCCTCCATGGAAGGACAGAGACATAAATAAACACACTA
Source organism: Mandrillus leucophaeus (assembly GCF_000951045.1). Lineage (NCBI taxonomy): Eukaryota > Metazoa > Chordata > Mammalia > Primates > Cercopithecidae > Mandrillus > Mandrillus leucophaeus. The sequence goes on from NW_012109763.1 coordinate 540,462, forward strand.
AAACAAAAGTTATGATGAGTGTGTTGTGTGTGTGTATTATGAGTGATGTTGTATGTTTATAAAAGAAAAGTAGAATATGTTATAGAATGTATATTTGCATAGAGGAATGCAATTTCAAGTGAATTTCAAAGGAAAAGCCTTATCAAAAGGAGACATTTAAGTTAATCCTAAAGATTAAGTTGTATTTCTTTCAGGGAAGAGCATGGGTGTGAGGAAAAGTCCTAAGGGAAGAAAGAATCAGTAGAAATTTTGTTTGTTTGCCTTTCCCCTTCCCCCACTTTCTGTGTTGGAGGCTAAGTTAATAACAACCTTCTAGTTCATGGCATTTTCGTTACTAATCCTCACAAAGTTGCTGTCTTGTTTCATTTATTTATTCTTTTATTTAGATTTCTGACTCCAAAACTTTTCATTATATAAAGACATTGCAATGGGATTAAAGTCCCCTTTTTGTTTACATATTTTATTTTAAAGTATGCATTGGTGTTTTTAAACATATCTTCTCAACTTGCATAAATTATATGTATCTTATATTACACAAACCAATTTGTCATTATGGTTTACTGTTTTTTTCACTTGGCATTTTATTTTATGATCCATATTGCTTGGTGAAATTGTAGTCTGATACTCTTTATTGCTCTATAGGACTCAGTGGTATCCTCAATATTTTGCTCTTCCTTCCCCAGTGTTTGATGTAGTGAACTCCAAGTTTCTCTTCAAAGAATCAGTATGTCAGTATGTTCAGCTCTCTCTCTTATTCTTTGATTCTCCATTTTAAAGTTTAACTTCCTGGTTGTCTTCACCCCTTTGCCTCTAGTTTCAGTAAACAACTTTCCTTCCAGTTCTAATCATTAATTCACATCTGTTTCCCTGGTCACCTGCTTTGACCTGAGACATCCCTAGTCACCTGTTCTGACCTGAATCATCCTGTGCCACCTTGAGAGGTGAAGCTGGCTGGGCTTCTGGGTCAGATGGGGACTTGGAGAACTTTTCTGTGTAGCTAAAGGATTGTAAACACACCAGTCAGCACTCAGTGTCTAGCTAAAGTTTTGTAAATGCATCAATCAGTGCTGTGTATAGCTAATATCTTCGTATTCACTTATTATTCGGCCTGAAAAATCACACATAGGTTTTCACCCAGAAGCCAGACACCCCAATGCTTTGATACTATGTTGTCCAAACTCCTGTAAGTCCTAAATCTTAATAATTCCCTGAATTTGCCAATCCACTACTCCTGACACATATTAGACTCATATACATAGACTGAAGTTTGGTACATGGTATAGGATGTTATTAAATTTCAATGTCTAATACCTCCTCTTTATTGAACTCATTTTTTTCTATCTACACCCAAGCAACTTCAACTAATTTATTTTAAACATACAAATTAATAAATTGTTATGTTAGTCTTATTTTGACACATAGAAACAGAAGAACAATACTTCACAAATAACTTTAAAACACAAACTCAAGGCTTATTTTAGGCAATTTGATACAATTAACTGGTTTAAATAAGTTTTAATCTGTATTATTAATAGTATCTTATTAGCAATAAAATATATTTATAGCATATATATTAATCATGTTCAATTTATACATGTTTTCATTTAATTCCCTGAAACCATGAAGCACTAAAAATACACAATTTTCTATTAAAATAGTTTAATCAGAAATTTCTCTTAAGTAACAGATTTTATAAAGCAAGTCCTCACTTTAGTGTACTATTTATTATCATTCAATAAATAACCCACTGGGAAAACTTATTAATAAACAAATACTTATAGAAATTATATTTCTACTTGGATATACTCTTATTTCAAACTCCACTTAAAGGGTTAAAAGCTAGTTAGAATTTTTTTTATGACAACTTTTTCTAGTAGTCATTAAGAATTTGCTTTTTGGATGTATAAATATTTCATAAATGGCGGCACCAGTGAGTCTGATTATAATGGGCACCTAAAGATAAGATGCAAGTCATAGACTCTTGAATAAAATATATCCCATTTTTAATATCACAAATGACATCGTTTCAATTCAGAAAATTGTGATCTTGTTGGAGTAATACTTAGTACAGTCTAGACAAAAGATTGAAAAGTTTTGAAAATATTTAAAGTAAAATCATATCAAAGACTAGGTTAGGTTTTGCAATGCTTTTGATTAGCTGCAATCTTTTGGAAAAATTGCTTAAGATTTCAAAAGTTTCTTATCAACGAAATATTTTTATTTAGAAATGAGAAATTAAATACATATTTAATATAGTTACAGACTATGAGTGGAGAAGTGATACTTTATTTTCTTAAAATAAAGTTATGTGTATTAGGCTCTTTTCAAATGCCTATATTTGGAGAATGAATGCTATGAAAAGCTATTACTAATTCAACATGTAGCCATCATTTTGCTCTTCACTATTGGAAATTCAAGACTCCCATGATTTTCTTACATAAGTCTCGAATTTTTTTTCTTTTTCATCAATTATAATATATGAAAATTGAGTTGTAAGAGAATATAATTGTAATTTCATAGCCATATGTCCTACCCACACTCTATTATCCTTAAACACTTAGGAAATTAGACTCATATATGAAGAAGAGTCAGGGTGATGTGGAAAGCCTTCGATAAAGTGTTAGGTACTATAATTATTTGGGGGCTTGGATACAAAAATGAAGGATCCTAGATTTAAATTAAAGGTCTATGTGGCAGGACGCAGTGACTCATGCCTGTAATCCCAGGACTTTGGGAGGCAGAGTTTGGCAGATCACTTGAGACTGGAAGTTCGAGGCCAGAAGTTTGAGACCAGCCTGGGCAGCAGGGTGAAAACCCATCTCTACTAAAACACAAAAATTAGCCTGGCGTGGTGGCATGTACCTGTAGTCCCAGCTACTCTGGAGTCTGAAACACTAGAATCACTTGAACCCAAGAGGCAGAGCTTGCAGTGAGTGGAGAGGTGCCACTGCACTCCAGCCCGACAGAGTGAGACGCTCTCACACGCACACGCAAAAAAACAGCCGCCACTAACAACAAAATAAGTAAATAAATAATAGGTATATGTTTTTCATAGTCTATGTTAATCGAAATATAATTGCAATACAATGATACGTTTAGATGTTACCAGACAAAATGCAACTTTTCTCACTAACAAGCATAATTCTTTGCCTAAATTATCAGTTCTTCAGACATATGAACGGCATGAATTACCTTTGCCTTCATAGTCATAGACAGAAACCTTTTTATGTGTTCACACCAATTTGTGTATTTGGGTAAGACTGTAAGGATCTAATCAGACTTATGGAGGATGCGCAGCTATCGGGGCTCAGCTTTTGCCCGGGAACTCAAACATGGTTACGATCTACCTCCATGAGAGGTAGAAGGAGAATGATTTTCCTATAGAAAATTGGTCTTGAATAATTTTAAGTCATGCCTACATCCCTGAAAATTCTGAGCCAGAAAATTCCACAAAGATCCTCTAATCTCTTGTCATTTTTTTTCAAGAATGTAAAATTAATGTTCGGAGAGTTTCAGAACTTGTCAAAATGTATGCCTGATGATTCATCAAGCAGGTGTGATGGGATTTGTGTAGCTAATGAAGCTACAAAGCACTCTCGGAACCCGGATTTCTCCATTCCCTATATATGAATCCTGCTACGACACAATATTGATCAAAATTTTAATATTGCATGGCTTTTACAGCACCTCCTGAGATTGTTATTAATAAAGAAGTAAATGATACTTTTTATACTTTTACTATTTTTTCAACATTATCAGATATTTGCAATAAAGCTGGAAGAAATACTAATATGAAGGGAGTAGGTTTATGTCTCTCTCTTCTAGAACTTAATATCCTTTTTGTGGATTGCAGAGCATGTTTTTCAGTGAATTATTTTGCTTTTGGTTGTTAAGGACAGACTATGTAAAGGAAGGTGATTGTAAGGATTCATTTGGATATTGATTTAGCCTATATGATTTCTAAGCTGTTTCCCAGAACATAGTCTTATTATTTCACCAGTATACTCATTTATACTGATTTATAAGACCTTTTTTGTTTTTTAATGCATGCTATATAACCAGCATGCTTTCCATTTTACTGCATTACTGCAAAATAATTACTGTTGTTCTTGATGTTCTTTACCTGACATAGTTCACAGGACAGTGAATATTATGGCAAATAATTAACTACAGGCTTCCTTACCTTTATATTCCAGTTTGTCTATTAATACATATTAAAATATAGAATTATAAATATATTAAAAATAACTAAATAGCTATCTGTATATATAATTTTAAGTAAATGTGTCTGTGTAAAGATATACACATAACGCATATTTAATACTTGAGGACAAGATAGACAATTATTTGATTTTTAAAATATTCCTCTCTTTAATTTGAGTAGCAATTTTCCACATTAATGAAAATAATTAGTTTCCCCAATTAGGATGAGTCCTAACTACAAACGGCTAAATAAGATCCTTCAATCAAGCTTAACTCTACATAGCATAAAATTATGTATGTATATGTGAGTGTGTGTGTGCATGTGTGTGCATGTGTGTGCATGAGTGTGTGTGTGTGTACAGTCATTCCTTGGCAGACTGTGGTGAGGCTGGTTCCAGAACTCCACCAAAGTCTACCAAAATTCACATACTCAAGTTTCATAGTTGGCACTGTGGAACACACCTAAATACAAAGCTGGCTCTCTTTAAATGTGGATTTCACATCCCTTAAAAACTGTACTTTGCATCTGCATTTGGTTGAAAACAATCTGCATATAAGTGGACCTGTGCAGTTCAAACCTGAAGTTCAAGGATCCGCTGCATATATATATACACACAAACGTGTGTGTGTATCTGTGCATGTGTATGTGTGTGTATGATTTATAACTAGAGATGATGGATGTCACTTCTAGGTCGGATCCTTAAGACAATGTTCATTTCTTCTCTACGCTCCTTTTTCTTTTCTGTCTTCCTTTGCACTAATCCATCATGTGCCTGGGTGATGCACATAATGTCAATGTTTAAAGGGAAGCTGAAGAGAAAATATTTTGCTGAATTGTTTCATTAGGAAAAATTGCTCCACTGGGCATGACTACTTATGTCAGGAATTATATTGAAAGAGGAATGGGTTCCTTTGTTCTTAGTAAAGTTAAGATGTTTGTATTTCTTGATCTGCATTAGCTCCAGCTTCACCAGCACAGTTTCTGCAGACTATGGTGGGCATTCAATACATATTTGTGGATAAAAAAAGTGAGCAGTAACCCTATTTATTAAATATAAGGACCTATATTTATTAAATATAAGAATCTAATGTTAGCTGATGGTAAAAACAATTTTTAAAACGTTTAAAAGTTATGAAAAGAAAATAAGTTGATTCTTAGAATTTCCAGACACTTATATCTCTAAGTGAAGATAAAAAGTCGTTACCTAATAACTTAATGCCTGATAGTTACATATTGCTGCATTGAAAACTATCTCTGACTTAGTGGGTTAAGATGAAAATTTATTGCTTATTACTTGTCATGCTTTGGTGGGCTGCCTGGGTGATTCTAGCAGGATTTCCATGGGTTCACTCTTGCAGCTGCAATCAGCAAAAGAGTCAGATGAAATGAAAAGTCCTGTATTTTTTATTCACGTGTGTGGCAGTTAGTTCTGGCTGGATGTCAGTTGGCATCACTTGGATCCTATCTATGTGGCCTTTTATCCTTAAATGATCTAGGTCAGCATCCTTGCGTGGTGGTCTCAGGTCAATATTCCAAATGGATGTTGACAAAATCAGCAAGAGCCATAGAGGAACCGCAAGTTTCCAGAGCTCACAATGTCTTTTCTGTCATGGGCTGTTGATAAAATGAATCCACAAGTTCTGACCAAACTCAAAGTATGAATAAATAGATCCTATTTCTTCCAAGAAAGTACTTGAAAGAATTAATGGCCATATTTAATTTATCACAGTGTGTCCTTTAGCCAACACATGAAAAATGCTTACAGTCAACCAAGATTCTTCCAAAAATGGCATTAAGCTCCAAGTTTATATTATTACCATATTTTCTCTGACAATGATACAAATCAATCCCTTTTGATCACAATCTTCAGGAATGGCTCCTCTTGATCAAAAGCTTTTAAACTGTAAAGGAAAGTTTCTCCCTACACATCCAACTTAGTTCGGGGAGACAGTAACAGGTAGTCGCAATAGACACTATCACTCAAAAGGAGGAAGAAGATACGCACATGGACGTCACTGATTAATAGAAGATTTCATATCCAGCCAAAAACCTATTGCCAATTCCACAAACTCTCCTATCTGGCTATGGTTTCCAAATCCATTTTTACCCTGAGCTCTTGGTACTGCCCTCAGGGTTCCCAGATCTACCCTTTGAGAGACATTTCCTTTTAGATAACAAATGTACTATATTTACAATTATGTAGCTCTGTTAGCTCCCTTCCTGCCTAAAGAAATTTGGAACTCAGAAATCTTTTTCCATTTTAAACTGTTATTGACTGTTTTATTTCAGGGTGTCAGTGTTTTCACTAGAAAACTGTCTTAAAATCTTAGAAGGCGTCTCATGAATATAATCAGGATTCATTCCATACTTAAATAACCACGTCACTAATTATTTCTAAAATATGCTTCTGTCTCCATTAGGTTTGGTTGAGACTGCTTTGATACAAAGCCATTAACGCTTTTGTAAGTCTCCTAGGGAGGACCTAGCACCCTACATATTCCCGAGGTCTTAACAATGATCCAAATAGCTACATTATAATATGATTTTGCTCTAATACCACGTATTTCTTTTTAAAAATCTGCTTCATGGAGAAACAGAAAATATGAAATAGCTTTATTTTCCAAGCCCAACACATCCTGGGCCTTCTGTACAACGTCTAAGTCCTGCTCACAAACAGAATCCCTCCTTCTTTAGGTCATCTCTCTAGAGCTCTCTTGATCCCAATTCATAAGTTCTGTGGGTACTTTTTGCCACCTGCCACGTTATCAGAGACAACATTGCAAATTGCCAATTGTTCTGCAACTACACAACTTTGTTTCTTCTTTCTCCAGTTTCTATCACTCTCTTTGCTTTTTGGTCACTTACAGGACTTTTTTTCCCCCAAGTCCAAGTGTTCCCAAAATATCACATTTCCATGTTTCTTATTGCCTTTCCAGCCACAATCTGCTATACGGTATCAAAGTCAAAGTCCCCTATATTTAGATTTAATGTCCTGCACCCTACTTCTAGATATTTATTTCTGTATTAGTTATGTATTACTGTACAACAAACTACCTTAAATGTAAGGACTTTACATTATCTATATATTTATGTGTATATATGTGTGTGTATGTGTGTGTGTGTATATACATATATACGAGATAGAATAAATTTTTATTAAATCAGTTTTCCCTTGAACATCTCATGCAGCAGCATTCAGTGGAATGTGACTTTGCCAGAAGGTTATTTGGGAATAAGGCTTGACTGTTATGTTTGGGAACTGGTGCTCGATTCACATAAGCTCTTATCGTCCATTGTGCTTATCCATCTTTCTTTCACAGTGAACTGAAGACAGTGTTTCACGAGAACCTAGGTGGAAATTGTAAGGCCTCCTGAAGCCTAAACTCTGAAATTAAAAAGAAATAACTTCTGTTACACACAGTTAAAACCAATAACAAAGCAAGACTAGTTTTAACAGATGATAACATAGGCTCTTCCACTGAACAGAAGGAGATACAAAAAATGTGTGGCCACATGCAGTCGACACAATATTGTGCTATAAATTATAGGTTTTTAAAATTAAATGCATAGTATTATCATCATTTATATATTGATTAATTATATTGCCAAATGCATATTGAATATTTTTATTGTTCAATGGCATAATAGATGAAGAAATGGAAAGATCAAAGAGCTTATCTGGAATTAGATTTTATTTGGGGAGGGGACTGATGAAAATAAAAAATTAAGCAAGTAGGATAAGTTGAAAAATTTTGGAAAAAAACAACACTGAGGTGCTGTGAGTGAGAGTGAAATGGGACACCTGTTTGGGGGGAAAAAAATTCAAGCAAAGGTAAAAAAGGTTAATGCAACAGGGAAGGCTAGAATGTAGTCAAAAAGATAAAAGAACAGAAATACTGGTGAATATGTATACCCGATTTATTAAGAGAGAACATGGGAATACATGGGGGTTACAACATCGATGGGGTCCATATATTAAATTTCTGTAAAACACGTTGAAGGTTTTTTGTTTGCTCATTTTATTATTAATCTGTTGAGAAGACATTGGCAAATTTTAAGCAGAGGGGTTACATAGTTGATTAATGTTTTAAAAAAATCATTCTTACTGCTATGTGGAAAATTGAGTTAACTTTGGAAGCAGAAATAACACTTATAAATATTTAAATAGCTTGTGTATTATGGGGAAAAATGATGACTCTCTGAACTAGGATGTTAATTGACTTTTTTAACAGGTAAAGTTGGTGTGATTTTCTAAAAATTGAATGCGGGAGGGGAGGTAAACTGAGGAATCATAGGTTTGAGGGTAGACCAAAGGGATAAAATTCAAGTGTTACTAGAATGGGAAAGAGGATGTTAGAAACCGATTGGGACAAGAAAATCAATAGCTTTATTTTGGCCATGTTAAGATTTTGAAGACTTCTCTCAAGTAAGGAAGTCAAGTGTAATGTTGGCGGTATGAAGTATGGATTTTATTGGAGAAAGCAGAGCTAGAAAAGTAAATTTATAGGTTATCAGTATGAAGTTGGAGTTTCAAGTCATAAAAGTAAATTAGATTATTTGCAGCTCATACATAAGGACAAACAAACCAAAGACCAAGCCACGGGCATTCCAAATGTAAAACCTGAAAAAATGTCTATATAAAATATGCATGACCATGAAATCGATTTATAGCCAAAAAGACAAATATGAAATACAATCTAACACAGAATATTTTTTCATTCTTTCTATATTAAATATTTATCCAATTGAGAAAAAATTAATTGCTTATATGTTTTCTCTTCAGTTCTCAGGATTAGTTATACCCACTTGATTGTACTTTTGTTTACTATGTATCAATCAGTAGTAAACACAATTTACATTCCTAGCATAACATAGATTTATTAAAAAACCATTGGTTTCCATAACACAAAGCTACTTCCTTTCTCCAGCAGGAATCTTAAAACTGTGTAAATATTACATCTTACCTAGTAAATGTTCCATCATATCGAGTATTTCAAATATTTAACTGGACATTTATAGAGAGTTATTGCTAATTGAAAATGCTACTTGAAGCATTTAATTTGAAGGACTACTGATTATTCTGATTAAAATCTATCTTTGTATACACATAAAACATATTATAAAATGTCTTACATTATCAACGTTAAAATATCCCTTATTTGAATGAAAGCACCTATGTGACCATAACACATTTATGTTAAGATTTATATTTCCACTTTATCTCAAGAAAAATATTTTCAAACAAACATTTAAGCTTTGGTGATTTAATATTATTCCTAATAATTAAAGTTCTATTACAGTCATTTTCTACTTAAATATTAAGTAAAAGAAAATGTAATAGTAATACTATCACCAATTTACAAAGACTGAAAATAATTAAGTACAAAGAACTTTAAATAATAAGATTTAGTTATCCTTTTGTAGACTCTATTATAAGAAATAACCAGGAATAAAGGAAATAATTTATTTTAGTCTAGCACAAGAGTTACAAGGTATGAACTGCCTGACAAATTTAGCCTGCTGCCTGATTTTGTTTGACCTGAGAGCATAGAATGATTTTGACATTTTCGAAGAGTAGTACAATAAAAAAAAAAAAAAAAAAAAAAAAAAAAAAAAAAAAAGCACTTGTCAGAGTGTGTGTGGCTCACAAAACCTTAAATATTGACTATGTGGTCCTTTACAGAAAAAATTTCTGACTCCTGATGTAGTATTTCGGTTCAAGGTCAAACACCTTACTAGATATATGTATTCTTGGGTGAGTTACTAAAAGTTTTTTGTGTCCCAGGTTCATCATCTGTAAAATGGAGTCTTTAATAGTTTCTACTGTTGCAGTCTCCCCAGTGTACCTTAATGTAACAGTTTCTTATTGTCTGAACTAATACCCAGGGTTCTTTGTCCTACGTCCAAGAAAACTAAGGAACGTGGACACAAAGGTGAGGTTGGAGTGCAAGTTTAATAAGCGAAAATAGAAAGGGGTCTGCAGTGAAGAGGGGAGTCCAAGTGGATTGCTGAGTTACAGCTGAATTCAAAAGCTTTTTTTAGAAACTCCTCTCGTCTCTGTAGCAGTTTGAGTAACTTCTCTTACCAGTAAAGCTGTCTGTGGAGGTCCCCTTATCTTATGCAGCTGTGAGTATGTCTCTAGGCAAGCATAAACTGCCACTTCTCTTGTTTATATAACTATGGGTTTGTTTTAGGTAAGTCCTCTCCTCCTTGTGCCAGTTTCTGTGGAGCCCATTGTGTATACGCCCGAAAAGGGGAGGAAACTTTTCCTAGTAGTTTACTATACAAAGAACAAAGGGCTTCTGTGCTGGACCCTGTCTGCTTATCTGTGTGCAGGTGCAGCCTGAGTTTTTTCCCAGGTTGTTAAATTTTTACCTGTTGCTGTGACTTTTCAGGCAGGCTGCTTCTGCAGTCTGTTTTCCCCAAGTGATTTTTCCTTTCCTTCTCTCTCGTTACCACATAGGGTCATTGTTATGACATCCACATTTACATTTGCAGACTTCTTCAAATGTAGAAGAAATTGATAAATGTTGGCCCATATTGAACATTTGGTGGCAATATAACCTATAAAGTAAGTCATTTTTTCCTCATTGAAGCAATAAATGGCAATCTGATTTTATAAAAAGAGTAACTTTTTAGATTTCAATGAGATTCTTTAAAAATCTAGGTAAATATATTAATAAAATTAATAAAAGAAAATTAAGTTTATATTTGTATCTGTGTGTATGCATGTATTACTATATATTCACATTATATATATGCTTATACATATATTCACAAATTATTATATATACATATATAATATATGCTCATATATTGTTATATAGATGCTCATTATACACATAGAGCATTGTTTTATTTTATTTTTAATTTTACAGAGACATAGTAAACGTATATATTTATGGTTTACATGAGATATTTTGATACAGTCATATGATACATAATAATTACATCAGGATAAATGGGGCATCCATCACTTTAATAATTTATACTTTCTTTGTGTTATAAACAACCCAATTTTACTATTTTAGTTGTTTTAAAATGTACAGTGAATTATAGTTGACTGTAGTAACTCTGTCGTGCTGTCAAATACAAGATCTTAATCATTCTCATTTTTGAACCCATTAACTAACCTCCCTCAACTTCCTACCCCACTACCCTTCGCAGACTCTGGTAACCATTATTCTACTCTATATCTCCACAAGTGCAATTTTTTTAATTTTTACCTCCTAGAAATAAGTGAGAACATGCAAAGCCAGGCATGTCTTTCTGTGCCTGGCTTATTTCATGTAATATAATGACCTTCAGTTCCATCCATGTTGTTGCAAATGACAAGATCTTATTCCTTTTTATGACTGAACAATACTTCACTGTGTATATATACCACATTTTCTTTATTCAGACATCTGTTATTGCATATTTAGGTTCCCTCCAAAACTTGGCCATTGTAAATGGTGCTGCAATAATCATGAGAAAGCAGATGTCTCTTAGATATACCGATTTACTTTATTTGGGGTATATGCCTAGCAGTTGGATTACTTGTTCCTATGGCATCTCTATTTTCAGTTTTTTTTATTTTTTGAGAAACTATTGGGGGAACTAGTCCCCAATATTTCAAAAAAAGTAGGTTCTTTTCTACTTTTCCTAAATGTTGGCCAGTCTGAGAAATAAAGAGAAAGAGTACAAAGAGAGAAAATTTTACAGTTGGGCCTCCAGGGGTGACATCACATATTGGCAGGTTCCCTGATGTCCCTTGAGCTGCAAAACCAGCAAGTTTTTATTAGGGATTTCAAAAGGAGAGAGGGATACGAACAGGGGATAAGTCACAAAGATCACATGCTTGGAAGGGCAATAAAAGATCACAAGGCCAGGGCAAAATTAGAATTATTGATGAGGTTCCATGTCCTGCTGGACGTTCATTGTCATTGATAAACATCTTAACAGAAAACAGGGTTCGAGAGCAGACAATCGGTCTGACTAGAATTCATTAGGCTGGAATTTCCTAATCCTAGCAAGCCAGAGGGCAGTGCAGGAGACCAGGGCGTATATAATGTGAATATAGAGTAGTTTTCTTTCATAAGACAGACACTCCCAGAGCAGTCATTTTAGACACCTCCCCGTGGGAACGCATTTCATTCCCAGGGCTATTCCTTGCTGGGAAAAGACTTCAGTGATATTTCTCCTATTTGCTTACGGCAAGAAGAGAAATATGACTCTGTTCCGCCTGGCCCCACAGGCAGTCTGACCTTATGGTTATCTCCTTTGTTCCCTGGAAAGCACTGTTAGCCTGTTCTTTTTTAGGATGCTCAGATTTCATATTGTTCAAACACACATGTTTTACAAACAATTTGTGCAGTTAACACCATCATCCCAGGGTCCTGAAGTGACATACATCCTCAGCTTCTGAAGATGACGGAATTAAGAGATTAAAGTACAGACAGGCATAGGAAATTATGAGTATTGATTGGGGAAGTGATAAATGTCCATGAAATCTTCACAATTTATGTTCAGAGATTGCAGTAAAGACAGGCATAAGAAATTATAAAAGTATTAATTTGGAGAACTAATAAATATCCATGAAATCTTCACAATTTATGTCCTTCTGCCACAACTTCAGCCAGTCCCTCCATTCAGGGTCCCTGACTTCCTGCAACAAGAAACCAAACTATTGCCATAGTGGTTGTACTAATTTACATTCTCACCACGTACAAGGGGTTTTCTCCACATCCTTTCCAGCACTTGTTACCTGTTTTTGGATAAAAGTCATTTTACCTAGGGTGAGATTATATCTCATTGTAGTTTTAATTTGCATTTCTCTGATGATCAGTGACATTGGCCACCTTTTAATATATCTGTTTGCCATTTATATATCTTCTTTTCAGAAATATCTATTGAGATATTTTGCCCATTTTTTAATTGAATCATTACATTTTTTCCTGTACAGTTGCTTGACATTCTTATATATTCTGGTTATTAATCCCTTGCCACATGGATAGTTTGCAAATGTTTTCTCAAATTCTGTGGGTTGCCTCTTCATTTTTGTGATTGTTTTCTTTGCTGTATAGAAGATTTTAGCTTCATGTGATTCCATTTGTCCATTTTTGCTTTGGTTGCCTGTGCTTGTATATTATTATTTAAGAAATCTTTGCCCAGTCCAGTGTTCTTGAGAAGACGTGGAATTCTAGTAGTTTCATAATTTGAGGTCTTAGATTTAAGACTTTAATTTGTTTTGACCTGATTTTTGTATATGGTGAGAGACAGGTGTCTAGTTCATTTTTCTGCATAGGAATATCCAGTTTTCCCAACATAATTTATTGAAGATACTGTCATTTCCCCAATTTATGTTCTTGGCACCTTTGTCAAAAATCAGTTCACTGCAGGTGTATGAATTTGTTTCTAGGTTCTCTATTCTGTTTCATTGGTCTGTGTGTCTGTTTTTCTGCCAGTACCATGCTGTTTTGGTTTCTGTAGCTCTGTAGTATAATTTGAAGTCAGGGAATGTGATTCTTTCAGTCTTTTTCTTTTTGCTCTGGATAGCTTTGGCTGTTCTGGATCTTTTATGGTTCCATATAAATTTTATGATTTTATTTCTATTTATGTGAAGAATGTTATTGATATTTTGAAATGGATTGAGTTTAATATATAAATTACTTTGGGTAGTATAAAAATTTTAACAATGTTAATTCATCCAATCTATGAACATAAGATAACTTTCATTTTTTCTGTGTTCTGTTAAATTTCTTCCTAAATTTGTCTTATAGTTTTCATTGTAGAGATCCTTCACTTCTTTGGTTAATTTCAAAGTATTCTGTTATTTTCATGTTGATTTTGGATCCTGCTAATTTGCTTTATTTATTTGTCAGTTCTAGTAGGTTTTTTTTGTTTTTGTTTTTTTTTGGTGAAATGTTTAGTTTTTTCCAAATATAAGATTATATTACCTGCAAACAAGGATAATTTGACCTCTTCTTTTCCAATTTGGATGCCTTTATTTTGTTTTCTTATCTGATTGCTCTAGATAGGACTTCCAGTACTATGTGGAATAACAGTGAAAAGGGACATCCTTGTCATGCTCTAGATCCTAGAGGAAAAACTCAATTATTCCCCATTCAGAATGATACTAACTGTGGGTCTGACATATGCAACTTTTATCATGTTGAGTTATGTTCCTTCTATACCCAGCTTTTAGAGGGTGTTTATCATAAAGAGATATTGAATTTTATCAAATGCTCTTCAGCGTCAATTGAAATGATCATATGGTTTTCATTATTTATTCTGTTGATATGACATATGACATTGATTGATTTGCATATGTTGAACTATCCTTGCATTGCTGGGATAAATCCCACTTGGTCCTGATGAAGAATCTTTTTAAGGTGTTGTTGAATCCAGTTTTCCAGTACTTTGTTGAGAATTTTTGCACTGATGTTTACCAAGGATATGAATCTACAGTTTTCTTTTTTAGATGTGTCTTTGTCTGGTTTTGATATCAGGGTAATACTAGCCACATAGAATAAGTTTGGAAGCATATCTTATTTGTCTGTTATTCAGAATAGTTTGAGTAGGATTAGTATTTATTGTGTGTGGTTTTTTTTTTGTTTTTTTGTTTTTTGTTTTTTGTTTTAAGTTTGGCAAAATTCAGCAATGAAGCCATCAGTTCCTGGGCTTTTCTTTACTTGGAGATTTTTTCACTGCAGCTTTGATCTTGTTGCTTCTTATTTATCTGTTCAGATTTTGCATTTCCTCATGCTTCAGTCTTGGTAGGTAGTATGTGTCTAGGAATTTGTCTGATTCTTCTAGGTTTTTCAACTTTTTGACATGTAGTTGCTCAGAGTAGCCTCTAATGAGCCTTTCAATTTTTGACAGTATTGGTTCTAATGTCTCCTTTTTTATCTTTGATTTTATTTATTTGGGTCTTCTCTCTGTTTTTCTTAGTTAGCCTGGCTAAAAGTTTGCCAATTGTATTTATCTTTCCAAACAAACAATTTCAGTTTCATTGATCTTTTGTATTATTTTCTTCATTTAAATTTTATTTATTTTTGCTCTGATCTTTATTATTAATTTTATTTCACTAACTTTGCATTTGTTTTGCTCTTGCTTTTCTAATTCTTTAAGATGCATTGTTAGGTTGTTTATTTGAAGAGTTTTTTTCTTTCCTTCTTTTTACCATTTTGATATAGGCACTTATAAATAAACTTTTGTCTTAGTACTGTTATTGCTGTATTTGATAGGTTTAGGTATGTTGTGTTTCCATTAATATTTGTTTCAAGAAAGTTTAATTTCCTTTTTAATTTCTTCATTAACACACTGATTATTCAGGAAACCATTGCTCAATTTCCATGTGTTTGTATAGTTTCCAAAATTCCTCTTGTTATTGATTTCTAGTTTTTTTTTTTCCATTTTGATCAGAGAAGAGACGATATAATTTCAATATTTTTGAATTTTTAAGCCTTGCTTTGTGGCTTAAATATTGTTTATGCTTGAGAATCATCCATGTGCTGGGGAGGAGAATGTGGACTATGTAGCCATTAGATGACATGTTTTCAAAAAATCTATTAGGTTTATTTGGTCTACAGTACAGATTTTGTCAGATGTTTCTCTGTTGATTTTCTGCCTGGATGATCTGTCCAATGCTAAAAGTGGAATATAGGAGTCTCCTGCTATTATTGTATAGGGTTTATCTCTCTCTTCAGCTCTGATGCTATTTGTTTTAATTTCTGGGTGATCCAGTGTTGGAACATATAATTTATAATTGTTGTATCCTCTTGCTGAGTTGACCCCTTTATCATTATATAATGACTTTCCATGCCTCTTTTCATTGTTTTTACATTATTGTTAAAGATACTCCTGCTACCATGCAAATAATACCAGAATTTATTCTTACTATCTAACTGTAATTTTGTACCTATTTGTCAGCCTCTCCCTATCCCCATATCCCTTTGCCCTCCCCAGTCTCCAATAACCACTATTCTACTTTCTATTTTGAAATCATCTTTTTTAGACTCCAGATATGTGGTAATTTTCTTCTGTGCTCGACTTATTTCACTTAACGTAAGGTCTTCTAGGTTTACCCAGCTTGTCATACATAAGACTTAGTTCTTCTTTTATGGGTAAATTGCATTGTATATTTATACAATACGTTTTTTATTGTTTCATCCATTGATGAATACTTTGGTTGATGTTATGTCTTTGCTATGATAAATAGTGCTGCAATAAACATGGGAATGCAGGTATCTCTTTGAGGTGTTGATTTCCTTTCTTTTGGGCATATACCAAGCTATGAGACTGTTGGATTGTTTTGCAGTTTTATTTTTAATTTTTTGAGTAAATTTCATACTATTGTCCATAAGAACTACACTAATTTACACTGTCATAAAAAAGTATAGAAGAGTTCCCATTTATCCACTGTCTTGCCAGCATTTGTTTTTGTTTTCGTGTTGTTTTGATGATGGCTATTCTAACTGGGGTAAAGTAATATCTCATTGTGGTTTTGATTTGCATTTCTCTAAAGATAAGTGATATTGAGAATTTTCCCATATACTTGGCCATTTGTATGTCTTCTTTTGAGATTCTATTTTTATTCAAATCTTTTGTACACTTTTTAATCAGATTCTTTATTTTTATTTTTTATTTTTTTGCTTTTGAATTGTTTCAGTTATTGGTATATTTTGTATATTTTAAATATTAGCCTCTTGTCAGATACATAGTTTGCAGATATGTTATCCTATTCTGTGGGTTGTCTTCTTTTTTTTTTTCTCCTGTGCAGAAGCTTTGAGATAATCTCATTTGTTTGTTTTTGCTTTCATTTCCCATGCTTTTGAGGTCTTGTTTAAAAAACTCCCCGCCCAAACCAATCTCAGGAAGAATTTTCCCTATGCATTCCTTTAGTATTTTCATAGTTTGGAGTCTTATATTTAAGGATTTAAATTATTTTGAATTGATTTTTGTAAGTGGTGAGAGATTAGTATAGTTTAATTATTTTAAAGTGGGTATATAATTTTTCCTGCAACATTTACTGAAAAGACTCTCTTTCTCCATTGTGTATTCTTGGAATCTTTGTCAAAATCATTTGTTGAAATGTGTGAATTTATTTTTGAATTTTCTATTATGGTCCATTGGTCTATGCGTCTTTTGTTATGTCACGTTGTTTTTGTTATGACGTTGTTATGTCATGTTGTTTCTTATTATGTTGTCATGTCCTGTTTTGTTATTGTTGCTTTGTAGCATATTTTAAAGACAAGTAGCATAATGCCACCAATTTTGTTCTTTTTGCTCAAGATGCCTTTGGATATTCAGGGTCTTTTGTAGTTCTATACAAATTTTAAGATTGTTTTCAGTATTTCTATAAAAAATGTTATTTGTATTTTGATAGGGGTTGCATTGAATTTGTCAATCCCTTTTGGTAGTATTGGCATTTAAAAATATTAATTCTTATAATCTAGAAAAATCAGATATCTTATTTATTTGTATTCTTCTCAATTTTTTTGCTAATATTTTATAGTTTTCCTTGTAGATGTCTTTTACCACCTTGGTTACATTCAATTTTTGTAGCTATAATAGTATAATTACTTGCTTAATTTTTTTAGGTAATTTACTTCTGATGTATAGAACACTACTAATTTTTATATGATTATTTTTCCTGTTGCTTTACTGAATTTGTTTATTTTTTCTAACTGTTTTTAGTGGGGTCTTTAAGGTTTTTTGTGTATAATTTTATGTCATCTGCAAACAAACAATTTGATTTTCTCTTTTTCTAATTGGATCTCTTTATTTATTTCTTCTGTCTCTTTGTTCTGGCTAAGTCTTCTAGTACTGTGTTGAATAGAGGTGGTAAAAGTTGGCATCATTTTCTTGTTCCAGATCTTAGAGAAAAAGCTTTCAACTTTTCCCAATTCAGTATGATGTTAACTGTGGATTTTCATATAGTGACTTTAATCTGTTCAGGTACATTCTGTGTCTATTGAAATGATCATATATGGTTTTTGTCCTTCATTCTGTTAATGTTCTGTATCACATTTATTGATTTATCTCTCTTGGCCTGTAGTTTTCTAGAGTGCAGTGCCTTGATCTCAGCTCATGACAACCTCTGTCTCCCCACCTACAGGGATCCTCCCATCTCAGCCTCCCAAGTAGTTGGGGTTAGATGCACCTGTCATCATGACCAGCTAATTTTTGTATTTTTAGTAGAGATGGGGTTTCACCATGTTGGCCAGGTCGGTCTCGAGTTCTTGACCTCAAGTGATCCTCCAGCCTCAGCTGCTCAAAGTGCTAAGATTACAGGCATGAGTCACCACGCCTAGCTTGATGGGACATTCTTTATTATTGATTCATTCTCATTATTTATTTTTTGTCTGTTCAGGTTTTCTGTTTTCTCATGATTCAGTGTTGGTAGGTTGTATGTGACCAGGAATTTATCTACTTTTTTCACAGTTCTCGAGTTGGTTAACATATAGTTGTTCATAACAGACCCTAATGATGCTTTCCCTGGTACTTAGTTGTGATGTCTCATTTTTTGTCTCTAGTTTTATTTGAGTTAACATTTTTTCTTTGTTGAGCCAACATTTTTCTTGTTTTGTTTTGTTTTTTCTTTTTTTGTTTAACTTTTTAAAAAACCAACTGTTTCTTTTATTGAACTTTTTATCTTTTCTTTGGTTTCATTTATTTCTACTCCTTTCTCTATTATTTATTTTCTTCTGTTACTGATAAATTCAGTTTTTTGTTGTTTTTCTAGTTCCTTGAGATGCAAAGTTAGGTTGTTTATTGTGATACCTTTCTACTTATTTTATGTTGGCATTTATTGCTTTAAACTTTCCTCTTATAATTGATTTTTCTGTATCTCACAGGTTTTAGTGTATTGTGTTTCCCCTTTCATTTGTGTCAATAATTTTTTTTTAAATTTGCTTCTCAATCTCTTCATTGACCTATTGGCTATTCAGGAGGATTTATTTTATTTTGTTTTTATGTATTTGTACAATTTTTGAAGTTCTTCCTCTTATTGATTTCTAGTTTTTGTTTTATTGCAATCAGAAAATGTAGTTGATATGATTTCAATTGTTTTAATTTGTTAAGATTTCTTTTGTAATCCAACATATAATCTATCCTGAAGAATGTTGCATATACCATTGAGAAAAATATGTGTTCTTTGGCTGTTGGAGGGAATTTTCTGTAAATGTCCATTAGGTTCATTGTCTAAAGTGAGGTTAAACTCTATCATTTCTGTTGGGGTGTTCAGACCCAATACCAGGTAGTGGGGGCTATGAAGTTCAGTAGAGTCAAAGGAATGAGACAAGTTAAGAGTACATAGGGTGGGTCTAGGGGGCCAACACTAGTATGTAGGCTATGAAGACCCCAAGCTCTGGAAGCCCACACTATTTATTGGTAATGAAACAAAGAAGCAGGTGGTGAAGATGTGTGGACGTGGGGGTAGACAGGTGAGGACTTGAGGACGTGGGGGTAGAAAGGTAGCAGTGCATCAAGCGTAGATGTGACGGTTTAGCATGTGCTCTGCTACTTGAGATAAGGGAGAACAGGTTCTTCCAAGTCAAGATACAATCAATTTATGATCTTGGGAGAGCAAGAAGCAAGGGGCCAGAGAGTCTGGGCATGTTCCAGAGGCTATGAGGGGTTTTATGCCCTGAGCCCTGGGTTCTCTCCAAGCCACAAGGGGTTTTGTGCCCTGGGCTTACATGTAGTGTGGCAGGGCAGCCTTCCACCATTTGGCACAGAGCTTGGTGTTCCATAGGTCATGAAAGATTTTAGAGCCTGGACCCAGGACATGTTCCAAGACTCTTTTACATAATGGTAGACAAGCAAGCCCTGTCTCAGCCCTTCTACCAACAGTTTCTTTGTTGATTTTCTGTCTGTATGGTCTGTCCATTGTTAAAAGTAGGGTGTTGAATTCCCCTGATATTAATTGCCATAGTCTATTTTTTGCTGTAGGTTAATATTCACTTTATATATTTAGATGCTTTGATGTTGGGTGCATGTATATTCATAATTGTTGTAACTCTTGCTGTGTTGACTTTTATCATTATATAATGACTTTCTTTGTTTCTTTTTACTGTTTTTGGCTTAAGTCTATTTTATCTGATATAGGTATATCTACTCCTGCTCATTTTTGGCTTCCATTTGCATGGGCATGGAATATCTCTTTCTATCTCTTTACTTTCAGTCAGTGCATGCCCTTACAGGTTAAGTGATTCTCTTGTGGGCAGCATGTAGTTGAGTCTTTTTTAAAAAATCTCTTCAGCCATTATTTCTTTTAATTGAAGAATTTAATCCATTTACATTCAAGGCAATTATTGATGAGTATGAGTTTACTACTGTCATTTTGTTGTTTGTTTTCTAGTTGCTTTATAGATTGTTTCTTTTTTTCTTCTTTTTTTTAAACTTTCTTTTTGACTAAGTGATCTTTTTCCAGTAGTATCTTTTGAATCCTTGACTTGTATTTTTATTGTATATATTATAGGTTTTGGTTTTTGATTACCATGAGGCTTACAAAAAAAAAAAATCTTGTAGTTGTGAAAAGTTATTTTATACTAAAAACTAATTAACTTTAATCACAAAGAAATGATAAAAGAAAAAAATGTGCATTTTAACTTTATCTCCTTCCCATTTTGAATTTTGGATGTCACAATTTACATTTTATATTGCCCATGTTTTAACAATTTATTCCAAAACAGCTTCTTTAAATACCTTTTTTTGATAATTCATGTCTCCATCATGTTAGGGTCAGTATTTGGCACATTATTTTGTCTGTAGGTCACATATTCCTGAAAGTTCTTGATGCTTGTAGACATGTAATGATGGCTTCACAGTGAGGGATTATGTATGTATTCCAATCTTTGTAGTCTGGCTTTGTGCCTATTCTTTTTCACAGGGCCTTCCAGAAATTATAAATTGACTCACTGTTGTAGTCCCTGTGCCAGTGACCACTGCAGCTATCTCAACACTAAAGGGCATGCTAAGCCCAGGTTTTCTGCAAGTCTTTCAAAGACTCCAAAGTTGGCTAAGCTGGTCAGCTTGGATGAACCTGTGGAAGACCCAAAGTGGATACCTGGGCTGCGTGAGAATGCTGTCCAGGGACCCAAGCCTGGAAGCTGGTCCAAGTGGCCTTGATCAGCACAACTCCTAGCTGATTCCTGCACAAGTGCGATAAGATCCTGGCAGGATAGCAGATGCTGCAACAGGAGGGGCCAGATCTGAGACTGGGTCCCCTCAAGCTCTTCATGGAGGCTCAGATTCTTGGGCTGCAAGATTTTAGTGAATCTCCCTCTGGTCATTGTGTGAGCAGTTGTGAGTTGATATCTCAGCTGACGGGATTTGGAGGCAGGCCATAGAGCAACATTCAGTTTTATTGCTGAGATCAGTGTCTGCAGGCAGATAAGCCACTCCACTGTGGTACAAATGTTTGTGATTCTTCTGGACCATTAGATAGACGATTTTAGTTTCAGTCTTAAGGTTCAATAAGGTTGTAGCCATACACCTTCGTGAATCAGCTGTTTCCAGGCTTAATTACAGAAACACTATCAGTGGATCTGCCACCTCAGTGCCAGTCTGCTCTCTCAAAATGACACTCTTAAGTCTTGGGCTTCACAAAGTTATCACAACCTCCTACCCAAATTCTTTTGAGCTACAGAAAAGACTTTTGTCTGTAGTTGGGTGCAGAATTATTGTTGGTGATGTCAGAATGTTATCTCCTATTTTACCATCTTGCTGATATCCTAAGCATTATTATATATGCATTCTCATATTAGCTACCATGTCCTTGGTGGTGGCTATATGCTAGAAAATGTGCTAATCGTGTTATCTCTTGCATAGTCCTCAAAATGACTGTGAAAGGAAGATTATTTGAGGCCTAATTCGTGGGAAAATAGTTGTTGAGATCATAGTATGTGTGGAAGAATATTGTTGCAAAGTGATCCCAAAAATAATATCTATGAGGGAATGTAGGCAGCAGGATTTCATTGAAAAAGAGGTTGAACTGTGATGTGGTTGCAACCAAGACTTTCTTTTGACAGATAGTTGAGAAGCAGGATCTGCCATTCTGCTATGCTTAAAACTGAAGCAACGGGACTAGGTCTTTTAATTCCCACCAAATCAGTCATCAAATGGGGAGATAAATTTGGGAATAGGCAGCTCCCTTTGGCTGAAGGAAATTACTGGGGAGAATCACAATTGTGAAACTTTAACTGGAAAATTCTTAGCAAGTGGGATCTGTGTGGTATACCACAGCAACTGGTGCAGCTGCCCTACGTGGAGCTCCACTTCAGACAGTAAGCTGACCTCAGGAAGAAGTTCTGCAAGATTCTGTTTTACCTGTTATCTGAGGAAATTTACTTGAGGAAGAATAGTTAGGCAAAGTGAAGACTCATTCTCAGTAGCTGGCAGTAAAATATGATTGATATTTATCATATCCTGCCTCTATTACCTATTTCAGATTCCTCTCAACATCAGACTAGCACCTTGGCTGGTTGAAGTGGCTTATGTGGTGAGGCCACCCACATTCTTATCCCTCGGAGAATGGAATCCCTTGTCACCATGTGTTTCTGAGTCTTCAGCCGCTGCACTTTTCCATTAACTATCAAACCTGGGCAGTGAAACACCAGGAACTACTCCAGAGGCTACATTGTTGACAAATATATTTTCTTTTGTTCCTTTTGTTTAACAGTAGTCCTACCTTATTCTAATGATCAAGGTTAATTGCTTTTGCCCGACTGGTTACTACTCTCCTTGAATGGTAACTTGCAATAATGAGCTTGAAGGTTTAACATAATCCCAACTAAAATCACAGAAGGATTTTTTTCTTACAAAGGCTTATATATTACCTAGATCCATAAATGCTAGAAAAAATATACCAGCTATGTTGTGGAAATTTATATGAATTTAAATTCATGGTCATAGATAAGTGATTATATTCAGTGTATTTTCAACAAGTTCATGAGTTCTATATTTACATCAAAAATTGTTAATGGCTAATATTGATAAAATATTGGACATTGGGAAGACTTCATATTGCTATTAAGAATATACATTTGGAGACAATTTTAGAAATAATTATTTACATTAAAATATATATACTTTGAACCCCCAATTTTACTTCAAGAAATTTATACTAGGGACATTGAAACACTAAAGATTGTGTAATTTATTACTATTAGAAACCATCTAGATTACAAGCATTAGCCAATATATGCTATCAAGAAAATCCCATGCAGCATGAAAAATATATAAATAATACTGGCTTAAAAACAAAATATTGAGTGTCTGAGTCCATATGAAAAAAATAGGAAAACATATGCATATTTTGGAAAATTCCGGAATGTGTGCCAAAATTTTAACATCAGTCTTTTTTTTTTAATGCAACTGCGAGTGATGTTTTCCCTCTTATTTACATATTTCTGAAGTGTTTTTTAAAGCAAACATGAATTACAATTTAAACACACACAAAAAAGGATTTTCTTATTGGTTATTTTCACATTAAATGTTCTGAATGTATTACCTAGATTTGTACAGAACAAAATTTGTTAGGCATAATTAAAATGTCTAACCAAGTATTTTTTTTTTATTTTTTGAGACAGAGTTTTGCTCTTGTTGCCCAGGCTGGAGTGCAGTGGCGTGATCTCAATTCACTGCAACCTCCACCTCCCGGGTTCAAGTGATTCTCTTGCCTCAGCCTCCTGAGTAGTTGGGACTACAGGTACCTATCACCACACTCGGCTATTTTTTTTTTTTTTTTTTGTATTTTTAGTAGAGACAGGGTTTCACCATGTTGGCCAAGCTTGGTTTGGAACTCTCAACCTCAGGTGGTCCACTCACTTCGGCCTCCCAAAGTGCTGGGATTACAGGTGTGAGCCACCGTGCCCAGCCAGCAATTTTTAATCATAGAAAAAGTAGTTGCTATAAAAAATAGTTCAAAATTTCTTTTGGTATTAGTAGTATTATACTTCCTGTCCCACTGAAGTCAGACAGGTTTTGGTCTGTATTGGTTACCAATATGTGAGTATCCATGGCATGTGATTTTTCTTGGTGGAAGCTTTAGAAACTAAATATGAATTTCTGTGTTTTGTCTTGCCTTTCCAGTGTTTTAGCCTGTTGCTCTTCCCTCAGCTCAGAACATACAGATGGGAGAACACAGAGCAAACCTCCTAGCCAAACTGCAAAGAATAAGCAGAGTGAGCAAGAAATATCCCTTTGTGGTTTATATATTATCTTCTTCTTCTACTTAAATATAGATACTTCTTAAAAAGAGTTATAGAGCACAGTGATATCAAATTGATCTTCAATATTTTTAATATGGATATTAGAAGTTGAATTAAAAGAGCTTCCAAAGTAAAGTTTAAACAAATTTCCATTAGGTTACTTTGAAACTTGTAATACTTAAATTTAAAGAGTTGTTTAGAATGGAGGTAAATAAATAGTTTTTATTGCCTTTGTGGTCTAGCTAAATAGCTAATTATTTTTGTTTTTATGTTTTTTTTTTTGTCATGAGAATGAAAAAGGAATTACAGGAATAGATGTTTTGAAAAGATGGGATGGGAAGAAAAAGTTTGTAACCAGAACTGAAATTCTGTAGCATATAGTAAGAGACAAGAAATACTCCTTGAGGTGAGTTACCAGAGTTGAAATTGGGGAGATAAAAATAAAGTAAATGTGAAAAGATATAAAACAAAACTTTTGTTTTCATGCATTTGAAGTAAAGATGTTTCCTAAAATATAACTAAGAAAAAACATGTATTTAGAAGAAGTTGTTTGACAATATATTTTATATAGAAGAAAGCAAAAAACAAATAATTGTTTTTTAAATGTTTTATTTTATTTTATTTTAAGTTCTGGGATACATGTGTGGGACGTGCAGGTTTGTTACATAGGTAAACGTGTGTCATGGTGGCTTGTTGCATCTATCAACCCATCATCTAGGTATTAAGCCCATCATGCATTAGCTATTTTGCCTAATGCTCTCCCTCTCCCCACCCCCACTTTCCAACAGACTCCAATGTGTGTTGTTCCCCTCTTTGTGTCCATGTGTTCTCATTTTTCAGCTCCCACTTCTAAGTGAGAACATGCAGTGCTTGGTTTTCTGTCCCTCTGTTAGTTTGCTGAGGATAATGACTTCCAGCTTCATCCATGTGCCTGCAAAGGACATAATCTCTTTCTTTTATGACTGCATAGTATTCCATGGCGTATATGTACCACATTTTCTTTATCTAGTCTATTATTAATGGGCATTTGGGTTTATTTCATGTATTTGCTATTGAGAATAGAAGGAAATAATTCTTGATTTAAACAGAGGGACATGACAAAATGAAGAGTAGGTTGGTGTGGCCAAATCGTAAATAAAAATATAACTTTCTTCTGCTTCTTATTTTTGTCTCATTGAGACTTCACGTCTTCTTTTGTTTTCTTCACTACTATAATAAGGTATGTAATGCATGATTTTTGTTCTTCACTGTGCAAAACGTTGGAATGTTATGATAAACCAGCATTTCTATTGGAATTTGTGTGTGTATGTTCTTTAATTGTGAATGCCCTGTATTTTAAATCAGGTCGAAGATTATCTTTTGTTTATTTTATTGATGGCTGCTTTGCATATTTGAGAAAGACATACTGTGTGTAAGTGATTTCCTTATACAACATACCAATATATTTTTTAAATTTTAGTTATGTAAATTACTTCATTATTCTCCAGTTTCCTTTTTTACTTGTGTTGTTTTTCCTCTTGCTTCTCTTTATCTTCTTTCTCCTGTTGTCTTCCCCCTCTTTTTCTCCTACTGGAAGTAAAAGTTGAAAAGGGAATGCAATCCAAGTTTATACGTTCAGAAATGTAAGACTATATAATTGATTTGATGTAAAGCACAGAAAAAATATGAAAATTTTGATTACTCAGGTGAACTAAAAATTTTATTAAAGTTTCAGCCCAAATAATCCCCGAAGTAGTCATGAGAATATAAAAAAGCCAAACATTGTATTTTAAATATTGTGACAGTATTTTGTCATTCACTTTGCTCCACTGAGAAATAGTTATATTTTGCTGCTTAGAGTTGTAAGAGCTAAGACAATAAAGAATGCAATTTAAACCCTGCAGATTGCTTTCAGCAATATGCTGTATGTTAAAAAGAAAATACTCACACAGAGTCAATTAAGCCATTGGATAATAGATCTTTTTTGTTCAGGTAACTAAATAAGCTATTCATTTAAAATGTTTATTATCCCTTCTTTGTTTTTATTCACACTCGAGCTTTTCAAAGAAAATGACAATGTTAATGTTTTCTCTAAATGATCTTCTCTTATGACTCATTGTGGAGGTCTATGTTATTCATCTGCTTATAATAATAATGCTGGTTATTCTTAGGATAACAAAAGAAAATGACACGAGACATACTCTCATTCCATTGTGGTAATTCTTTTCTCTAGTCTGCAACATTCAGACATAAGAAAATGCAACCCAGTATTTATTTATTTATTTATTTGTTTGTTTGTTTGTTTGAGACAGGGTCTCACTCTGTTGCCCAGGCTTGAGTGCAGTGGTGCAATCTCAGCCCACTGTGATCTCCGCCTCCCAGGTTCAAGCGATTCTCCCACCTGAACCTCTTGAGTAGCTGGGGTTACAGATGCACGCCACCACACCCAGCTAATTTTTGTATTTTTACTAGAGACAAGGTTTCACCATGTTGGCCAGGCTGGCCTTGAACTCCTGGCCTCAAGTGATCCACCCACTTTGGCCTCCCAAAGTGCTGGGATTACAGACATGAGCCACTGTGCTCAGCCCCAGTGTTTATGTTTATGTGGTGACTTCTGTAATAGTCATTTTAATGTAATTACATTATTTACCATCTGCTCATGTTTAGTCAAAATTGATTTTCTATATAGTTCATTTGGACACTTGAGACAAATAACCTATTTATTTTTCTCAGTTTACTATCTTAGCTACTAGAATTTCTTAAAAAATATTCTTCACAGGACAATATATTTTCAAATATCTTTTGATGCAATGTATTATAAAATTATTCTGTTTTGTTTTATACTTTCTTAAAAAGAGCATTATGTAGATCCTTCATTTTCAAGGCCTTACATCATATTGAAAGACACAATTTACTGTTGTAAAATGAACATTAATGTATATTTTGGGGGGTAAAATACAAAAAAGAAAAAAGAATTGCTTCAGGCAACTGTATTTTAATGACAAGAAGCTGTTTCATGTCACATGACACTATTTGAAGTAATTAATTCTGTCATTATATAATATTAGTTTGAGAAAAATACAAAAGATTGACTTACTAGTTTTTTATATTGGACCACATTCTTTATAATTAAATATAATGTATAAAAAATGTTTTATTTATTAGTACTGATGTCCTCCAGTTAAAGGCCACCAGGACCACAAATTTACCCAAACACAGTTGTCTTTTTTGCTTTCTGCAACAAGGATTTTACTACTTCTTGGGATATGGGGGCACAGAGAGAAATTTTCATGACAGGGCCCTCATTGCTCTTTGATTTAAAAAACTGGGCCTCTTTTAGGTGATTTTGGAGATAGCTAAAAATGGCATGATATCCTTTTTCTGGGTTAGGTGCTACTAGATAATGAGAATAATTCTATCATCTGGAATTTTAGTTTTATTCTAGTGGATGAGAAAAATGAGGCTGAGTTAAGGCTGTAATTGGTAGAGAAGTAAATTAATTAGGGAAAGAAGTTATTTTTTCATTGTGATGGTTAATTTTGTGTCAACTTTACTGAGCTAAAGGATATTTAGATAGCTGGTAAAACATTAGTTCTGTTTGTGTTTGACAGGGTGTTTCTGGAAGAGATTAGCATTTGAATTGGTAAACTAAGAAAAGTTGGAAAGACTTTAAAGTTGAATCAGGCTGAATTTAATGACATGGGCTCACTAAACAGACATTCTACATTTAATGTTACAACCTAGGAAGTTAGAAAGAGCTCAACAGTTTGCTCAGGTGGTTGGCTAAAACAGAGCAAAAGATGGCCCACCATGAGCAAATTGAGTTAATTTAGCGAAAGTTATTCAAAGGTTTAGGGAGATTGAACTGTGGGTTTGTCATTTGAGATCTACTCACCACACTGGGTGAATTCAGAAGACACACTTTTCACCAATATTAAAAATAAATAAATTTCTGGGAGGAGCCTCAGAATCCTTTAGTTGTTGTAAGATCGATCTTCTTTGTAGGCTAGAACATACAGTAGGAACTGCAGCCACTCAATTGGAAAACCTAAATTCAATGGGAGTAATTGGATCTCAGAGTGACAAGAGTCTAAGTGGAGACACTCAACCACCAAAAGGAAGGTGAACGTGGTTACCATAATGGATAGCAGAGTCAAAGCACAAATCAGAATAGTCTGATTAATACAGAGCAATGGCAATGGCTAGTTAATCATGGCGTTATTCAAAGAGAAATACACTTAAATTATATTAAATTCTTACTTGATCTGTAGAAGCAGGAAAGTGCTACGTCAAGTAAAATCAAGCCCAACTTGAATCATGAAAACAGAAAGTAATACCTCTCTGATACAATAGATAATTAAGTTTAGATGAGGTCATGAGGCTGGAGCTCCCATAATTAGATTAATGCTCCTATAAGAAGAGAAACCAGAGCCCTTCTTTGCTCCCCATCATATGAGAACACAACAAGAAGGTAGACATCTACAAGCCAGAAAGGGAGCCCCTACCAGACACTGAATCTTCCAGCATCTTGATCTTGAATTTCCCAGTATCCAGAACTGTGAGCCACCCAGGATGTGATATTTTGTAATTGCAGCCTGAGCTAAGACAATAATCAAATATTTAATTCTTGACTTTTTAATTGTTATAAAAATTTGTAGTCAGGGTATGACATTAAGATTAAATTGACATTTTACATATTATGATTGATGAAATTAATTAATGACACCATTAGTTAGTTACCGGTTTGGGACATTTCACTGTGTCACATGGATGTTGACATGGTGTTACAAGGGACAGATCAATTTTTCACCTAAATTTAACATAAATCTTCCACGCAAAGAATGTTTCAGAAATTATTACTGGTTCCTACAATATGCAGGTGAATATGTGTTGCAGAAGAAAGATAAGAAAGACATATAGGAGTAAAGTTTATGGGGGGCAGAGAATTATAAAATCAGAGTCATTTTAATAAAGCAGGAGATCAAACCTTAAAATAGCATACAGAAAAAAAGGAATTCTGAATTAATCATTTGAAAAATATTCAGCAATTTAATGCTATACTATAAGCAAGTGTTTAAAAAGGACAACACAGTTTAGATTAAGAGCTTCGATAATAGGTGAATATTTAAGTTCTGATGATTAGGCAAGAATGAAACAGGCCACTGTGGTTAAGGGCCATCACAAGGTCTCTATTGAGGCAAACCAGATTTATATCAGAATTCAACATATATTGTTTATCACTCTCTAAATGTAAAATGTAATTTGTCATTACATAAATGTTTTCAGTCTTTTGCAACAATCCATTTTTGTATATGTGAAAATCCCAGGATCAAAGTCTTTTCAATTATTGTTCACTATTGGCAGCTAGCCCAAGAGAGCCATTCTAGTAAAGATCCTAATAACCCAGATGGAGAAAGGTAGAAGCAATAGTTTTTACATATTTTGTCAATGCAATTTATTTCTGCCTCTGTATGCTACATATTACAAAGTAGTTACATATTACTCGGGTAGTTAAATACAAATGGGTAATCAAAAATGATGAAAATACACTGTGCGGCATGTGTGCATGTGCACGTGTGTGGTGAACAACATCAGGATCCCAAAAAATCAAATAAATATTCAATTAACATAGGTTATCTATAAAATGTAGCAGCAAATGTCTTCTGATGGCATTTATGTGATCTTAGTCACCAAATTACAACTTTATTTGTTTACTTACCAAATCATTACTCAATGTTTGCACTACCCATTGTGATTAGCACACTCATTAGTGTGCCAAATGCTGCTGGCCATATATGGGTGATTTTCTCAATAAGTTTTCTGACTAGTAGAAGGAATAATTGCAACATTGGACAGAAATAGAAACATGTCAAAATAGAGAGGAGTGCAGAAAACGGAAATGTTATCTTATATGGGGGGTTTCTTCCTACATAAAACATTCAGGAAAAAAAGTGGTATTTGAGGTTAGACTGGAAAGATGGTGAAGCAATGCCATTTTTATATTTGGAGAAGATAGAAAGGGCATTACGGATTGCAATAAGAGTAAGAAAAAAAATCCATCATGAAGGGAAGCATTAAAAACACTAAAAATAACTATAGTTGCAGAAATAGCTACACAATAGGAAAAGATATAAACGGTGACATCAGTAACATAAGATTTGGGACAGGTAGTAAAAGTAAGTTTTTGTGTGGCATCAAAGTTAAGCTATCAGTTTAAAATAGACTGTTAAAATAACAGATGTATGTTTATGTACACCTTATAGTAATCACAAAGAAAAAATCTGTAGTAGTTACAAAGATTAGAAACAAAATTAAAGTGGCAGTAGTAAAGTTTTACATATCAATAATTACTTTAAATGTAAATGTAAATAGAATGGCTAAATAAATTAAAATTTAAAAACAAAGTAAGAATGAATCATTTGCTTCCTACAAGACACTCACTTCAGCTTTAAGGATATACATGGGCTGAAAGTAAAAAGATGGAAAGGATATTCCATGTAAATGGTGACCAAAAAAAAAAAAAAAAAGCAGGGATAGCTAGACTTATATCAGACAGGGGAGACTTTAAGTTAAAATTGTCACAAGAGAAAAATAAAGCCATGACCACTCCCAGTGGTTTACACCTGTAATCCCAGCACTTTGAGAGGCTGAGGTAGGAGGATTGTTTGGGCTCAGGGGTTTTGGATCAACCTGCTCAAAATGGTGAGACCTCATCTCTACAAAAAATTGAATTATTAGCCAGGTGTGGTAGTGTGCATCTGTAATCCTTGTTCCTCAGGAGGCCTAGGCAGGAGGATCACATGAGCCCAAGAATTTGAGAATGCAGTGAGCTATGATCACACCACTGAACTTCAGCCTTGGTAATAGAGCAAGCCGTGATCTCTAAAAGATAAAAAAGGTCATTATATAATGATAAAGAGTTCAACTTATCAAGAAGATATAAGAATTTTAAATATATATGCATCCAATATCAAAGCACCTGAAGACATTCAGCAAATATTAACAGAACTGAAGGGACAAATAGATAGTTACAGAATTACAGTAGGAGACTGATATTCTACTAACAATGAATAGACTATTCAGGCAGAAAATCAACAAAGAAACATCAGAGACAAACCTCACTCTAGACCAAATGGACCTAACAGACATTTACAGAACATTCTATCCAGCAATCACAGAATATTCACTCTTTTCAACAGTACATGGAACATTCTCAGGATAGAGCATATATCAGGCCACAAAATAAGTATTAGGAAATTTAAGAGGATTGAGATCATATCTAGTATCATTTCAGATCGCGATGGCAAAAATCTAGAGATGATCAATGGGAGAAACATTGGAAAATCCACAGACATGTGGAAATTAACTCCTGAACAAGCAACAGATCAAGCAAGCAAAACAATGGAAATCAAATAATATCTTCAGACAAACAAAAATGGAATCACCATATACCAAACTCATGAGATTCAGCAAAATCAGTTCTAAGAGTAAATTTTATAATGATCAACACCGACATTAAGATAAAAGAAAGATCTTAAATAAACAACCTAACTCTACACTTCAAGGAGCTAAAAAAGAAGACATTAAGTCTAAAGTTAGCAGAAGAAAAGAAGTAAAAATTGGAGTAGAGATAAATGAAATAGAGACTAAAAAATGGAAAGGAGCAGTGAAATTAAGAGTTGGTTTTTTGAAAAGATAAACAAAATTGACAAACTCTTAGCTAAACTAAGAAAAAAGAGAGAAGTTTGAAACGAATGCAATTATAAGTAAAAGGGGGTACATTACCTCTTATTCCACAGAAATAAAAAGGATGATAAGAGACTACTATAATCAATTATATGACAGTGAATTGAATTTCCTGTAAGAAATAGAGAAATTCCAAGAAACATTCAACCTACCATGACTGAATCATGAAAAAATAGAAAACCTAAACAAACAATAATGACTACAAAAATGGAATCAATAATAAAAAATGTCTCAACAAATAATTACGATCTAATAGCTTCACTGGTGAATTCTACCAAATGTTTGAAGTATTAACACCAATCCTTCAAATAACTCTTCCAAAAAATTGAA
This sequence comes from Mandrillus leucophaeus, assembly GCF_000951045.1. Lineage (NCBI taxonomy): Eukaryota > Metazoa > Chordata > Mammalia > Primates > Cercopithecidae > Mandrillus > Mandrillus leucophaeus. The sequence continues at coordinate 572,919 of NW_012109763.1, forward strand.
GTGGAAGGAACCCTTTCAAATTTATTTTATGAGCTCAGTATTGCCCTGATATTAAGATCATACAAGAAAACTACAAGAAAAAAATTATAGGCTTAAGTCTCTGATAAAAATAGATGCAAAAACATCAACAAACTACCAAAAAACCACATTTACCAGCACACTAAAAGCATCACACACTGTAATAAAGTGAGATTTATCCCTGAGATGCAAGGTTGTTTTATCATATGCAAATTGATAAATGTAATTGCTATGGTTTGAATGTGTCCCCCCCAAATTCATGGGATACAAAACTCAATTATTAATGCAATAATATTGGTCATTGGTAGGTGGGGACTATCAAGAGCTGTTTGGGTCATGCAGGTTTTACTCTTTTCAATGGATTGATGCCAGTATGAAAAGAGCTTGTAGGAGTGAGTCCTCTCTCTTCTGCTCTGTTGCCACATGAGGGCACAGAGTTTGTTCTTCTCTTGCCCTTCTACCTTCTGCCAACTGAGGGCATAGCAAAAGGGACTTCCTCAGATGCCAGGGCCTTGATCATGGAGTTCTCAACATGCAGAACTGTGAGAAATAAATGTCTTTTCTTTCTACATTTCCCCGTTTCAAGTATTCTGTTATAACAGCACAAAATTGACCAAGACAGTGATATACCGCCAATAGGTTTTCTATTTTTCATGATTCAGTCTTAGTAGGTTGAATGTTTCTTGGAATTTCCTTATTTCTTCTAGGTAATTCAATTCACTGTCACATAATTGATCATAGCAATCTCTTATAATCCTTTTTATTTCTGTGGAATAAGATGTAATGTTCCCCCTTTTACTGATAATTGCATTTGTTGAGTGATTACACAGTGATTAAAACCACATGATTATCTTTATAGATGTAGAAAAATTAACTGACCAATTCAACATCCTCTTATGATTAAAATAAACTCTCAACAAATAAGAACACAAGCAATATAATTTAATACGATATCATCCATACATAGGAAACCCACAGTGAACAGCATACTCACCCATAAAATGTTGAGAGCTTTTCCTCTAAGATCAGGCACAATAAAAGGATGTCCACTTACACCACTTTTATTCTAAATTGTATGGGAAGTCCTGGGCAAAGCAATTAGGCAAGGTAAAGAAATAAAAAGCATCTAAATTGGATAAATTCTTGATCTTCCTTATAGCTTGTTTTCATGATTTGAATTCCAAATGCATGATAAAAGAATACCCTCAAAACTTGATACATTTTCCCCTTCACAATTATAATCAATCATTGGATTATAATATGATTGAGCCTTGTGAGATAAAAAAAGATTTAACTCATTCTAAGTCAGCTAAATATGGCAGAGGAATTGTAGGGAAACAAAGGATGCAATCAACTTGACTAAGATTTTGTCAGAAAATTACTTGCATTAAAATATTCAAGATATACTTAATCAATAGATATAGTAATGAACCAGTAGTGTTGTTAGTAAATTCTGGGCAGGGTGTGTGTGTGTGTGACACAGGTGGGGGATAAAATCCTTTCTCTGTAGCATCTGCCAGTTTCTATTGTATAAATTTTATAGCATGACTGATTCCAGATTTATTTACTTATTTTTAATGAGGGAATTTTATTACTTGTAACAAGTAAGGAGAACACTGGGGATAGTTCCCAAAGCAGTGTTTCCCCAAGCTGGGGTCTGGATCAAGTTTTATAAGCATAGGGTAATGAGCTCTGACCTGATTGGATCTTGCAATAAGGTGATGCCAGGAGGTATTATCTGACTGGTTCCTACTATGTGGTGATGCAAAAGCTTGATCTGTTTGTAACCTGGATCTGCTTATTAATTTAGTTCCCACTCCTTCGTCCAAGCACTTTTCTCCTGTGGTTACACAGTTGGTTCATCTGGACATGTTTAGGTTGATTTACCCAAGGGTCCATGGCAAAGTTCCACATGGCTGCGGAGAAGATGAGGGGAGAACAAAGGCACGTCTTAACACGATGGCAAGCAAACTGGTTTCAAAATTCCTAAATATTTAACAATCTTCTCTCCTCAACCAGTCTTAGCAGGCTCCAAAACACTAATGAATGTAACATTTTTAAAAACACTGGGCAAAACATTGAGTCAATGGAGACCATAAGTGGGAGCCGATAATGAAGTGTTTGCCAGTATGAAATCAATACCCTAAAAGGAGTTTATGGTACTCATCAGATGAGAGAATGCCTATTTCCCTAGTAGGGCAATTGATTGATTATGCAATTGTCATATCTGAAAGATTGATTCAATGTAATCCACTCTTCTATGTTCATAAGACATACATAAGTAGACATCTAGAGATAAATTGTTATTAGATAAATTGTGCTTGTGTGTGTGTGTGTTTGTGTTGACATAAAGAGAATGAAGTGAGCAATCAATGGGGCTAGATTATTTTTCTTGTCTATTTGACAGTTATATATGCTGTTATAAATACACTGTCATTCTATTTTACACCAGAGTCTATTGTAAGCTTGGTCCGTGCAGTGTTCTTTATCAGCCACCTTGGAGTCCAGCTCTACAGGGAGCTGAAGAGCAACACCAGAAATAGGACCAGATGTTTGAATGATAATATGTAGTCCTACATATTTTCCCCTGGGTTCAGTCAGAGATCTAGGGAATGTCTACTGTAGGCAGAAAATATAAAATTGAAGGATTATGATTAGGCTATCTTAGTGTTCATCATGTGAAATGGGAGAGATATTCTTAGTCTGTTTTGATATAAGGTGAAAGAGTTGAAGTTATGCTAATAAATATATTAATATTCTGAGTGAACAAAAGTAAGGCTTGAAAGATTTGAGCAAATTGTGATGAAAATGTTTATAAATAGATATATATGTACAGAATGTAAATATATTTCATAATAAAAAATATTTATGGTAAAATAGAGAAGTAGATATAGAAAACAGATTGAAGAAATACCAAAACACCACTTAAAAGCAGGTAACATTATTTAGGTTACTTCAATGTGTCTGAATCATTAAGCCATTATCCACATCTTACTTAAAAGCAGTTACAGAATAGTCCAAAGTATGCTTTAAATAGACAAGAACATTAATTTTTATCCAAAAATGTGTTCCTCCTTAGGCACATTGTCATCGTCATTTCTGTAGAAAGGTCTTTGAAAAGTGAATTATGCTAACAATATGCAAAATGAAGTTTCATGCAGAGTTTTTATCATATATCATATAAAGCAAATATAGTTCACAGTGCTCTTAATGCCTCAGTAATTTTTTCAAGGCGCTTGTGACCAGAAAAAAAAAAAAAAAAATACCTACAAGTTTCGTTTATTAAGCGGTTGCAAACAACTTCATGTGTATAGTTGACCCTCTGTATCTGTGCATTCTGCCTTCATGGAGTTTAAAAAAATGGGCTGGACACAGTGGCTCACATCTGTAACCCCAACACTTTGGGAGGCTCAGTCAGGCAAACTGCTTGAGCCCAGGAGTTCGAGACTAGCCTGGGTGTCTCAAGACTAGCCTGTGGTGAGACCCTGTCTTACCAAATAATAATAATAATAATGATAATAATACTAATAGTTGAGCATGGTGGTGTGTGCCTGTAGGCCTAGCTACCCAGGAGGCTGAGGTGGGATGATAGCTTGATTGCAGGCATTCAAGGTTACAGTGAGCTGTGATTGCACCACTGGGCTCTAGCCTGGGCCACAGAGTGACTCTGTCTCAAAAAAAAAATTTTTTTTAATGAATGAATCTGTATTGAGCATGTACAAACATATTTTCTTGTCATGATTCATTAAACAATAAAGTATAGCAACTATTTATATGATATTTACATGGTACTAGGTGTTATAAATAATCTACAGATGATTTAAATTATACAATAGGATGTGCATAGGTTATATCCAAATACTACATCATTTTACATAAAGAACATGAGCATCTGTGAATTTTGGTATCCATGGGAGTCCTGGAACCAATCCCCTATGCCTTGAAATGACTATATGTTTTAAATTTGTAATACCGGTTTGCCAAAAAAATCATATGTAGTCGGAAGAAAAATACTGTTCTTATTTCATCCTTAGATAACCATAATAATTTAGCAATGTGATATGTGCTTGTTGTGCATAAACAGCTTCAAGTGTTGCTTGATTTGTACCAGCTCTATAGTGATTATGATTTAAGTATGCAAATGAAACTTACATCCTTAATGACACAGAAAATATAAGAGCCTTGAATAGTCACGGTATACTTGAGCCACTTCACTAGCTCTAGAAAGCTTGTATGTTGCAACCTTATTGGATATAATTATAAAAAGAAACTAAACACTATGATTTAGTTATGAAAGGTAATCTGGGTCTATAGTAGTAATTAAAATATTAAGGATTAGTGAATTTTCATAGTTTATTTACTCAGGCAATAAAATTACAGAACATTATACAATTTCTAAGGAAAGTATTTGTCCTTTAGTTTATTAAAAAAATGTATCTATTTAACAGCAGTCAATCATGCAACTTCTTTAAGAAGGTTTTCTCACTTACTTGGAGAGGTACTATTAGAAACTATTATTATAAATGACTATTATAAAAAATCACAAACTGTAATGTCAAAGTACAACATGAACTATATCTTCCTGAATCCTGGATTAGATATATATGCAACAATAAAATTAGCTGAGACTAATTAAAGCAAAGCAATACAAACGAACAAAAACATTGGGTTCTTGTTTTGTTGCCTGCCCTGAAAATCAGCATCATGGACATCATATTGACTGTACCTACAGTCATTCCAGTGGGGATAATATTTAATTAGTTACTTCACAACACAGAAAGTAACAATAGTTTCATAGTGGTTAGGAAAATAGGTAGAAAAGTCCTTCAGTTTTTTAAAATAACTTTTACTTCTGAATCATAAAAATTGACAATATTGCCTCCAATACAGACCTTAGTGATTTTCAACAAAATAAACAAAATGTAATCAGTTTTTGAGATGTACCATTGATGTAATGAATGATAAAAGTACCAGTTATAATCCCAGGTTTAATGAGTTTTTAAAATTTTACTCAATATGAATATCTGTTTAATTTATCCCTATAATCTTCAGAGATAATCTTTTAAAATTCATTCTCATTGATTTCCTTGCAGATGAAATGTACTACCATTGAGTTTCTTTTAGGTGCTTTTCATTATTTTAATATGAATGGTGCCTACATATGCTTTGAACAACATTGTTTTCAATGATTAGACCTTATTGGAAGTAATAATAGTATAATTATATTAACATAGTGACAGGGTTCTAAAGTTAAAAGTAATGATGATGAATCACTCACACAAATGACTTTTGTGGTTATTTAATAAAATCTGACTGAAATAGTATTTTGAAATTAGTTATTCAACGCCTTAAACCTGACATTCAGAATTTATTGTTTATATCATGGCTTAATATGACCATTTAAGTTGTATGTGTATACTAACTAGTTTTTCTTCTGATTCTCAATAATCATAGTTTAGTGTGGTTATTAACTAATTCACTGTTAGATTCCAAGTGCATATGATTCAAAGAAAAAAATTAACAACAACTAAAGTATGACAACAAGTAAAAGATTATACTATTTAAAATCTTTTAAAATGATTATAATTCAGGAATATACAATCTGATTTTGGGGATGCTGTGTTTTACCTCTGCATTGTGAATGAATGTTGTTGATTTTCAAAATTTTTATATAAAATTACATTTTATGTCACTTTACTTAGGTCAAGGAATATAGTATGTTCTTCATTTTGTAAAGCAGAATATTTATTTTTAATTCAATGCCATAAAGGAAATACTTGACAACACAATTATGGAAAGGCAGAATAAATGGGTCAGCCATATGAATCTACATAGGAAGGGCTCTCTGATGCAAACCGTATCTGTAGCCACTGGATACAACGTGAATTATTTTTCTTTTTGTCTATGTCCAACCTTGAGAAAATGACTTTAGTTTTTAAGGTCTGAGGTTTATTACTTTAAAAATTATAGAGTGTGATTACGTGATTCCAAGGAATCTTCTGGCTTTGAAAAATAAACATAAATATGAAACTGTAAGTTCTGGTATAAATGTATATACAAATATCCTAGTAATATTATGGAAAGAGTTCAATGCACCCTCAAAGTAGAAAATACCCTGTTAAACATTATCTAGAAATTTGAGCTCAGGATAGAGTATTCTAGATTATCTTTAGAATATAACTATATTCCCTTTATTTTTGAAGCAGAACCATGTTTATGTTTTTTTCTGATCATAATATCTGTCAGACAAGATACAAAAAGGAGTGGTTATTAGTTCCTTGAAATTTTTTTCCTGTAGAATAGTTATTTTTTTCCTGTGAATGACTACCTGGTCTCATGATCCATTTGCATAGTGGCAACAATGTCCTGAAGACCTGTTCACAGTCATGTCTCCTTTCTTGTGAATTCTGTACAAAACAGTTAATAAAGGCTAACCTGCCTCTGTGAGCCATCAGATTTCCCCCATCCTTGCCAAATTATCTGCATTATAACAAATAAAACAATAGCATATGATGCAGCAAGTAGGCAAATATCAGATAAACTGCTGCAGTGTTTAAAATGCTCTTCAGATGTTTTATTAGTATCATAGAAATCAGCTTATTACATGGTACTTTAAGAAAAATTACAAAACTTGTCCAATTTCTATTTACTTGCAAAAGCCAAATAATAGTTCCCTGTAACAGAGCATACAATACAATAGACATATAAAAAGCAATAGTCATTAAAATTCACTGTTTATAATAATAGGGAGAAAGCAGGTGTCTGGAACATAAAGAAATAACAGAGAATAGAGAACATATTTGCAATTAGATATTAGTAGTACATCTTATGTGTAAATTTGTAAAATATGAACTGAAATATTCAGCCATAGATATTTTCCTCAATGTATATGTGTATATATAAAATGTATACAAAAAATCATATACTGAAAACTTTTAAAATATAATGAATGAATTGATAAAATCTGGGATTCCATTCAGAATTGATGGAATATTCTGGAAAATATAGTCAATCACTTAATAATGATAAACACTATATAGTTAATTTAATTTAAAGGAATGCTTTTTTCCAAAATAGAAAAGTACAGGGTTGACTCTCAGCTTTTATCTATAAAGTACAAATATTCAACATGAAACTGATTGATTACTAATTAAATCAGTAAAGGCCAATTCTAAACCACCTATGCATATTTAATATTCAGTATCATTCTATAAAGTCTGGGAATATTAAATATTCAAATCAATGACTGTACATTAGCAGGTTACTATTATTAATATGATTTCATACTATAATAAATTTACATCAAAAATCATACAGCATAGTTTAATAATTATAAAACAAAAATAATTGAAAAATTGTGCAGAGTCCTGCTGTCACTTGTAGAGCAATTTGTTATATTTACAAAAATGTGTACAATTCACGAACAAAAGTAAGAATAAATTAGCTCAGAAAATCAGTTTTCTTCATTGAAGAGAAATTGTGCAAGCCTTTGCTTCTCTGTTCTAACCAATGACAGTTGGTGAAGATACTTAATGCTATTGAGTCCTTCCTATGTGAATATACCCAGAGGTATATAATATATATAATATCACATATTCTACAGTTCTGTTTTACTCTCCTTGTTTTTTAGTTCTTTAATACAAATGACTCTTTTTCCTAGCTATCTTAACACCTCCCTTTGCAGGTGGGAAATTCCAGTGAAAACCAGAGCTGCCAAAATCTTTCTCTTCTTCTGCTTGGATGATCATACTTACTCTTCAACACCTTTAGCACTGGTAACCAGGTTAGCCTTTGTCTCGGTGCCCTCTAATGTCCCTGTGCCTCGGTGCCCTCTAATGTCCCTTTGCCTCGGTGCCCTCTAACGTCCCTTTGCCTCGGTGCCCTCTAATG
>NW_012109763.1:580876-673089 GCF_000951045.1 Mandrillus leucophaeus
GTCCCTGTGCCTCGGTGCCCTGTAATGTCCCTTTGCCTTGCTGCCCTCTAATGTCCCTTTGCCTCGGTGCCCTCTAACGTCCCTTTGCCTCGGTGTCCTCTAACGTCCCTTTGCCTCGGTGCCCTCTAATGTCTCTTTGCCTCGGTGCCCTCTAATGTCCCTTTGATCAATTTGGAACTTGAGAAATGACAATTATTGAAGAGAATGGGGTCCTAGGTTTTTAGTATCTTTTTCTCCAGGCTTCTGGCTCTACTAAGGTGAATAAATACTATTAGACCTTAATCTATGTTGCCTTCACAGTGGAATCTACTGTAGAATTTCTGATTTGACTGATCTGAAGCACTATCTCTTAGAAGCTTCCCAGAAGAGTTTGAGAAAGACTGCATCAACGGCTGTACTTGTTGTAACTAAAGAGAACATGTTGTTATCTTGAACCACAATATTTCTCAACCATCTTGGGTGAATATCAAATTATCCCATTTTTTGACCATCTGTAAAAAACCACAGAATGCGTGATTAAGCAATCACAGCAGTCTAACTTTGACAGTCTTGGTTACACTGGAAATCACTTAAATGTTGCAGACGCCAACTTGAGACCAAGGCTGGCTCTGGCCACATCCACGCTATTCAAAGTTTTTCCTATAGACTAAGACTACTTTTCCCTATAGTCTAGTAACATCAGCATTATCTAGAAGTTTGTTGAGAATACATAATCTTAGGCCCCACCCTAAAACCACTCAATCAAAATCTATTTTTAACAAGGTTCCCAAGTGATTCACCTGCACATTAAAGTATGAAAAGCACTACTCTAGAGACCCTCTCAGCTATGTTTGTTGAAATTGATTTATCAAATTCACCAGAACTTCATGTTCAGTGTCCAAATTACGGCATATATATATACACACACACACACACACACACACACAGTATATATGTATACACACACACACAAGTGTGTATATATATACACATAAATATATATGCTGTAAGTATATATATGTATGCTGTAAAGTACATATATACACACACACACACACATATATATATATCAGCTGTAAAGTGTACATATATATCAGCTTCGTCAAGAGAGTGAATCCAATGGTGATCTTCATGATTGTTTGAAACATCATATGTCTGTAAAATTGTCCCACATGAACTCTATTCTGGCTGTTCCTGGCATTCTAAGCCTTACTCCATTTCATAATAGATGTAAGAAATGCTTCTTCTAGTTTGAACATACTATATGTGTGGGTGTGTGTATATGTGTGTGTATATATATATAAAATACTTTCCACCTTCACACTGATGTAGTTATGGATTTCAGCATATGAATAACAATAAAAAACCACTTTGCCATCAACTGTTTCTAGGGCAGTATGGCAGTTTGATTCATAAATGCAACTCTTTTGTTGTTTGAAGCTTTAATATTCCCTAAAGTTTGGCTCAGATGTCATCAGTTCCCTGCATCTGAGAATGTCAGTTTCTGTGCTGTTACACTGACATGCTCTAATTTTCTATTATTTTTTTCAGTTCTTAGCCTCCACAGACAAATTCAAAACTGATCTGACTATAAGTTCTACAATAGCATTCAGGACTCCAAAATTAACTCATCTTTCCTGGAGTAAGAGATCATTGTCTTTAGCATTCAAAGCACATCTGATTTTAATCTTCATTTCTTCAGAGAGATTTATTGTTTTAGGAAATTGTATTCCTGCATAAGTTTGTTTAAAAACAAAATCCTATTGGTAGCTTTGCAGCAAAGTGATTAACCATATGTAAGTTTGGATTTTTTCTAGTTGTTCTGATTGCAAATGTAAGATTCTCCTAATATGCATGATTTAAAAGTTAAAAACAGTTTAAAACATTTCCTTACAACACAATTTACACACACAAAAAAATTCTAAGTCGTGTTTCTATTGTTTATTTAATAACAAATAAAAATTGTACATATTTTTGATGTAAAATATAAAGCTTTGAAATATGTATGGCATGTAAGATGGCTAACTAAAGCCAATTAACATATGTATTGCCTCACATGCTTATTTGCTTGCAGTGAGAACACCAACTCTACTCTCTGAGTAATTTTCCAGTATATAATGCATTGCTATTCACTATAGTCACTACGTTGTACAACAGATCTCTTGATCTTATTCCTCGACACTAATTGAAATTTTGTATCCATTGTCCAACATCCTTCCAGTCTTCCCCCTGCCATTAATGTCCCCTGCCCTGGTGACCTCCAGTTTGTATTATTAATGAAAAACCCATTCTTACAAAGCTAAGGGTTGAGTCACCAGAAACTCGGAAGTTTGTTGGGGAAGAAAGAATAAAATATTTATATTTATTGATTAATTTTCCTATTACAAAAAAATCCCAGGTGATTTCATAAAAACCTCACTTAAACAATTTGCTAATCTTGTAAGAGATATTATTCCAATTTTACAATAAGAATTCTTCTGCGTTAATTTTCAATGTATACAACTTTTAAGTCACCCAAGTTTGTCTCATGCTAAAGGGAATCCCTTTATATGTTCCTTTCATTCTCTCACACATTCATAAAATAAATGTCAGTCACGGGATTAGCTAGGCAGTGGTGAAAATAAAATTCTGAATAAAATACTGCTTTTGTCTTGCTAGACATTTGAATGTAGCAAAACATACATAAAATGAATAACCAATTCAAAGTAAATAAGATAAGGAAATTGGGTACTATGAGAAGAGCAGATAGGGACAATATATGGGAATCAGCATGTCTACCCTGATAAAAATGAGGCTTAAGCTGAACACTGGCTGTTCTTGTTTTTGATTCATTCTTGATATGGTTTGGCTGTGTCCCCACCCAAATCTTATCTTAAATTCCCGCATGTTGTGGGAGGGGCCTGGTGGGAGGTAATTGAATCATGGGGACAAGTCTTTCTTGTGTTGTTCTTATGATGGTGAATATGTCTCACAAAATCTGATGGTTTTAGAAAGAGAAGTTCCCCTACACAAGCTCTCTCTCTTTGCCTGCTGCCATCCATGTAAGATGTGACTTGCTCCTCCTTGCCCTCCATCATGATTTTGAGGCTTCCCCAGCCACGTGGAAGTATAAGTCCAATTAAGCCTCTTTCTTTTGCAAATTGCCCAGTCTCAGGTTTGTCTTTATCACCAGTGTAAAAATGGACTAATACAGTAAATTGGTATCAGTAGAGTGGGGCACTGCTGAAAAGATACCCAAAACTCTACAAGTGACTTTGGAACAGTGTAACAGGCAGAAGTTGGAACAGTTTGGAGGGCTCAGAAGAAAACAGGAAAATGTGGGAAAGTTTGGAACTCCCTAGAAATTTGTTGAATGACTTTGTCCAAAATGCTGATAAAGATGTGGACAACGAAATCCAGGTTGAGGTGTTCTCAGATAAAAATGAGGAACATGTTGGGAACTAGAGCAAAGGTGACTCTTGTTATGCTTTAGCAAAGAGACTGGTGGCATTTTGCCCCTCCTTCGCAATTTGTGGAACTTTGAACTTGAGAGAGATGATTTAGGGTATCTGGTGGAAAAAATTTCTAAGCAGCATAGCATTCAAGAGGTAACTTGGTTGCTGTTAAAGGCATTCAGTTTTATAGGAAAAGCAGAGTGTAAAAGTTGGGAAAATTTGCCTGGCAATGCAATAGAAAAGAAATACTATTTTCTGAGGAAAAATTCAAGCTGGTGGCAGAAATTTGCATAAGTAACTAGGAGTCAAATGTTAATCCCCAAAACAATGGGGAAAAAATCTCCAGGGCATGTCATAGGTCTTCACAGTAGCCCCTCCCATCACAGACCTGGAGACCTAGGAGGAAAAAGTTCTTTTGTGGGCCATGCCCAGGGCCCCCATGCTGTCTGCAGCCTAGGGACTTGGCACCCTGTGTCTCAGCCTCTCCCAGCATGGCTGAAAGAGGCCAATGTAGGTCTCAGGTCATGGCTTCAGTTTTGAAGCTTCAAGTCTCAAGTCTTGGCAGCTTCCACATGGGGTCGAGCCTGTAGGTACACAGAAGTCAAGAACTGGGGTTTGGGAATCTCTGCCTAGATTTAATAGGATGTATGGACATGCCTGGATGTCCATGCAGAATTTTGCTGCTGGAGCAGGGCTCGCATGGAGACCCTCTGCTAGGGCAGTAAAGTGGGGTCAGAGCCCCCACACAGAGTACCTACTGGGGCACTGCCTAGTGCAGCTGTGAGAAGAGGAACACGATGCTCCAGACACCATAATGGCACATCCACTGACAGCTTATGCTGTGCGCCTAGAAAAGCTGCAACATTCAATGCTTTCTCAGCCTTCTTTTGCTCCTTCAATCTCTGTTGAAAAAGGGATACTATTCACCCTCTCTTTCATAGTTTCTTGGCCCCATTGTTTAACAGTCAGTATCTTAGTTGATATCCTCGTTGTTTCTTATCTGAGATACTGTACTTAATGTCTCACTGGATCTTTAGAAGATCACCCTAGATGCTTTCCCTACCCTATCCACATTCCTGCACTTATCACATTTCTAAAACTCAATCAGGAAAATCCATCAGATTTCTTCCTTTACCAAACCCTGTAAATTATTTCCACAATATTGAGGCTAGAATTCAAAACTCTAAACCTAATAAACGTATCTTCCTAGCTTCCTAGTTTCTGTACACAACATACATTCCTGTTCTATAGACCGACCATTCCAAATTTCAAAGCTGTAATGGCAGATATCTTTGCCTCTGTTGAAAGTGCCTCGCACAATCATCTCCCATCTCTACAGCTCTCTTCCACATATCTTCACCTGGCCAATTTCAATTCATCAAAATTCAGCCCTCTATTCTTTAGATTCACATGGGTTCTTTAAATCCTGCTTTAGTTTTATAACTTGAGTTTGATGCTACCTGTCTTGGTATATATTATACTGTGTGAATATCTGTATCAGAGTACTTATAGAATTTAATCTTGATATTTATTTTATTTAATATTTTATTTTATAACTGACAATCCCCAGTCCTTATGCTGTCTCTTATACACATCTAGATGTGTATAAGAGACAGATATTATACTGTGTGAATATCTGTATCAGAGTACTTATAGAATTTAATCTTGATATTTATTTTATTTAATATTTTATTTTATTTTATTTATTATTATTATTTTTTTAGACGGAGTCTCACTCTGTCACTCCTGTCTCTTATACACATCTAGATGTGTATAAGAGACAGCTAATGCACTATCTCCATCAATCAATGCATGGCCCTCTTTATTTAATATTTTATTTTATTTTATTTTATTATTATTATTTTTTTAGACGGAGTCTCACTCTGTCACCCAGGCTGGAGTGCAGTGGCGCGATCTCTGCTCCCAGCAAGCTCTGCTTCCCGGGTTCTTGCCGTTCTCCTGCCTCAGCCTCCCGAGTAGCTGGTACTACAGGCCCCGCCACCGCGCCTGGCTAGTTTTTTGTATTTCTTAGTAGAGACGGGGTTTCACCGTGTTAGCCAGGATGGTCTCGATCTCCTGACCTCGTGATCCGCCCGTCTCGGCCTCCCAAAGTGCTGGGATTACAGGCTTGAGCCACCGCGCCCGGCCTAATCTTGATATTCAACATATCCCTTGTTCCTCTGCTAGAGCATTATTATCTTAAGGGCAGAACCTTTATATCTCCAGTGTCTAGGTGAATTTCTGACTTATTTAAACGTTTCATAACTATCTCTAGAATGACGAATGAATAAATAAATTTATATATGTAAATTTACATATATAATTACATAAATAAATATGTATTATGATAGTTCAATTACAGTTATTTTTCTCCATAGTCATTGTATAAATCTAAAGGATTTACCATTTTCTAAATTGGAAGTGTGGTAGAGCTGGGGATTAGAATAGTATGGTAGATGAAGAAATACTCAAAGAAGAAAAACATGCTATTTAAGTAAACTCTTAATTAGCTCCTACTCCATCAGTAATTTTATATTAATTTTCAATTCCTAAAAAATACACGCTAAATATATATTTCAAAATGATAGTAGGAATAACTTTTTACAAGCTCATATTTGCTTTTTTTTTTTAAAGATTTCCCCCTTAAAATAAATACATATTTAAATGTTCAGCAGGCAAAATCTAACATGATAAAGTATCTAGAATGTCCATATTTCCAAAAGCAGTCTACAAATTCAATGCAGTCCCCATAAAAATGCCACCATCATTCTTCACAGAATGAGAAAAAACAATTCTAAAATTCATAGGAAACCGAAAAGAGCCCACATAGCCAAAGCAAGACTAAGAGAAAACATATCTGCAGGCATCAACTACTGATTTCAAACTGTACTGTAAGGCCATAGTCACCAAAACAGCATGGTAGTGGTATAAAAATAGGCACATAGACCAATGGAACAGAATAGAGAATCCAGAAATAAACCGAAATACTTTCAGCTAGCTGATCTTTGACAAAGCAAACAAAAACATTAAGTGATGAAAAGACATCCTTTTCAGCAAACGGTGCTGGGATAATTGGCTAGCCATATGTAGGAGAATGAAACTGGATCCTCATCTCTCACCTGATACAAAAATCCACTCAAGATGGTTTAAGGACTTAAACCTAAGACCTGAAACTATACAAATTCTAGAAGATAACACTGGAAAAACCCTTCTCCACATTGGCTTGGGAAAGGATTTCATGAACCAAGAACCCAAAAGCAAAAGCAATAAAAACAAAGATAAATAGCTGGAACCTAACTAAACTAAAGAGCTTTAGCACGGCAAAAGGAACTGTCAGCAGAGTAAACAGACAACACACAGTGTGGGAGAAAATCTTCACAATCTGTACATCTGGCAAAGTACTAACATCCAGAATCTACAACAAACTCAAACAAATCAGTAAGAAAAAAAAAATCCCATAAAAAAGTGGGCTAAGGACATGACTACACAATTCTCAAAAGGAGATACACAAATGGCCAACACACATATGACAAAATACTCAACATTACTAATGATCAGGCAAATGCAAATCAAGACCACAATGCATTATCACCTTACTCCTGCAAGAATGGCCATAATAAAAAAAAACAAAAAACGGTAGATGTTGGCGTGGATGCTGTGATCAGGAAAGCTTCTTCACTGCCGGTGGGAATGTAAATTAGTACAGCCACTATGGAAAATGGTGTGGAGGTTCCTTAAAGAACTGGAAGTAGAACTACCATTTGATCCAGCAATCCCACTACTGGGTATCTATCCAGAGGAAGAAAAGTCATTATTCAAAAAAGATACTTGCACATGCATGTTTATAACAGCACAATTCACAATTGCAAAATCATGGAACCAACACAAATGCTCATCAGTCAATGATTGGATAAAGAAACTTGTATATATACACACACACACACAATGGAATCTACTCAACCACAAAAAGGAATGAATTAACAGCATTTACAGTAACATGAGATAGGAGTAACATGCATGAGATTGGAGACTATTATTCTAAGTGAAATAACTCAAGAATGGAAAACCAAACATCTTATGTTCTTACTGATATATGAGAGCTAAGCTATGAGGATGCAAAAGCATAAGAATGATACAATGGACTGTGGGGTAAACTTAGGGGGAAGAGTTTGAGGGGGTGAGGCATAAAAGACTATAAATATGTTGGAGTGTATACTGCTCAGGTGACGGGGGCACCAAAACCTCATAAATCACCGCTAAAGACTTACTCATGTAACCAAATACCACCTGTACCCCAATAACTTATGGAAAATTTAAAAAATAAAATAAAATAAAGATTTGCCCTCTTGAAATAAATATATATTTAAATGTTCAGCAGGCAAAATCTAACATGATAAATTATCTAGAATGTCACATTTATTTTTGGGGAAAGGTGGTGGAGTTGAATTAACACATTATTTTGACATGCGTTACGTAAAGCTGTGAAATGAATTCATATTTTTCTTTCCTTACATTTTTAAAAATTTCCTTTCTATGTAGAACCCCCAGTGAATGCACCCAGGGCACTGAAACTAGAAAGAGATAAAGAGTAAATATATCTTTAAAATATACCAGAAATTTTGTAACATAAATATCATTCAAAATTAGAATCACCTTGACTTTAAATTTGTTATGCATAGAAATTTCAGGTTTTAATGAAAGATCATAAAAGAAACAACAAAAATACAATGTTAACAAGATTATGTAGCATTTTTTCTCATCTTGTAATGAAGCTACTTTTTTAAACCACAAAATTGTATTTATTTAAATAAGAATAATAAATTCCATTATGCATATCATTAAAACACTTTTATATCAGTCTAAAGTGACTCCCTATACTAAGCTTATATTCTCAAGTAACAGTTGACTGGCAGTTTATGGACTGGGAAAAACATATTTGTAAATCATATATTTGATAAGGTATTAGTATCCAAAATTTATAAAGAACTCATATAACTCAAGAGTAAGAAAGAAGCAATGCAATTAAAAAATAAATGGGCAAAAGAGCTGGTAGGGTATTTCTTCAAAAATGAAATTAAAATGGCCAACAGGTATATGAAAAGGTGCTCAACATCATTAATCACCTGGGAAGTATGAGTCAAATCCACTCTTCGATACTATACCTCAGACCCATTAGGATGGCTATTATTAAAAAGTCAAACACCACCACATTTGGGCAAGAGTATGGAGAAAAGGAAGCTCTTCTACATTGTTTGTGAGAATGTAAATATACAATCATTATGAAAAACAGTATAAAGATTTCTAAAGACATTGGAATAAAATTAGAACTACCATATGACCCAGCAATCCCCTTTCTGGGCAGACAACCAAAGGAAATAAAACACTATCTTGTAAAGATATCTGCACCCCCATGATCATTCACAATACGCAAGATATGGAAACAACCTGAGTGTCTGTTGACAGACAAATAAATACAAAAAATAAAAAATAAAAAACCTGTGTGTAAAATGAAGTATTACTTAGCCATAAAAAAGAGTGACTTCTGTCACTTGCAGCAACATGGATGAAACTGATGGAAATAAGTGAAATTAGCCAGGCACAAAATGATAAATTTTGTGTGTTCTCACTTACATGTGGGAGCTAAATAAATTGATCTCATGAAGGTAGTGAGTATAATGGTGAGTATAACCAGACGCTGGGTAGGGGAGATGGAGGGATGAAAGGAATTGGTTAATTAGGTAGAACAAATAAGTTCTAGTGTTTGATAACACAGTAGGGTGACTGTAGTTAACAAGAATTTATTGTATAATTCAGAATAACTAGAAGAGAAGATTTAAAATGTCTCCAACACAAAGAAAAAAGTTTGAAGTGATGGGTTGATCATTACACATTGCATACAGATATCAAAATATCATAATACCAAAAATATGTACAACTATTATATATATATCAATAAAAATGAATTAGACATATTTTCAAAAGAAATGATAAATATTTGAGTTGATGGATATCACAATTACCCTGATTTGATCATTACACATTGTATGCATGTATCAAAATATTACACATACCATATAAATATGTCGGACTATTATGTAGCAATAAAATAAAGATAAAAAGAAAACGTGATAATATATTTTATTACTAAGGTAATGAAATTATACTGAACATGGGATTCATGCTAAATGATTAGATTTTTGCTGCTCTTGCCAAAAAAATAGGTAGCTCGGTGAGATAATGAATATGTTAATTTCTTTCGTTTTAGTAATCTTTTTATTATCCCTCTATATTTCATAA
The DNA here is from genome assembly GCF_000951045.1 of Mandrillus leucophaeus. Taxonomy (NCBI): domain Eukaryota; kingdom Metazoa; phylum Chordata; class Mammalia; order Primates; family Cercopithecidae; genus Mandrillus; species Mandrillus leucophaeus. The sequence goes on from NW_012109763.1 coordinate 590,587, forward strand.
CATCATGTTCTATAACTTAAATATACACAATAAAATTTATTTTAAAAATGGAAAAGTAAAAACAATTAACAAAGCTTTAAAGAGTCATGAGTGTAAAGGGTAGAAATGAATGATTGATACTTGCAAAGTTACATGACAAGTCATTATTTTGTCTTATTTAGCTATCAATTATATTCGCTTTTAGAACAAATATAAAGAAAGTAATGTTTGTGTTTTATACCCCTCTTGAGCTCTAAGATATGTGGCTTTCTTTCCTACTAAAAAATTCTGTAAATGTTGAATGTAGCTCTAGATATTTTACAGTTTTCTTCAAATAACTTAAAGTAGCTTTTTTCCCCTAAAAATCTGTTGTTTGTTTTTGTTTCTTCACTAATATCTCTCTGCTAGAGAATTTAAACAGAAAAATTGTTATGTTCTCTAATATTTCTGTATTAAAATATAAACATCCTTTTATTGCCCATTACAACTATATTAAGCACACAAATAATGAAAGGCAAATAGATTTTGTTGCTACAAGTATAGGAATAAAACACACTCAAGTATCAATTACACATTTGTAACATAAAATATTTTATCATTTTCTCACTCTTACAAATCAACCTGTGCAAGTACCTTGCACACCTTAAGAATTAAAAGCTGACATACGTTTATATCCATGAATGGGTGCTCAGTTTTACAAAATCTGTTAGTATCAAATAAAACTAAGTTTCATTAAATAAAACTCTCAAATGTTAAAGGAATTCCAGTTTGAGTCTGATCTATGAAATCATGTTAAATACACCTTTTAAAAAATTTATTTCTTCAAGTCTGAATTTTTCTAACTGTGCTTCATTCTGAAGAGTCCGTTCTAGTGTCAATGGAGATTGGGTCTAAAGTTGAGCTATACTGAAACCTCATGGAGTTGTACATTGCATAATCTGCATAGCCATAGGAAATATCCCTGGTCTGAAAGCATATTTGTATTTTATTTTGTCATGTTAAGGACCTCTATACTAAGACAAAGACTAAAGGTTCATAATTTTTCTATATCTTGTATAAACCTAATTAAACGGCACATTTTTATGGTACATGCGGAAATTAGGGGAAACACACATGGCTTTAAAATATTCTAACTAGCATTCAGAAGGTTTTAAAGATAAAATTCAGGGCATTTAGGTTCTATCATTTTTTTTTATAGATATATAATAGATACACATATTTTCAAAGTCTTTGTGAAATATGGTTGCATTTATACAATGTACAATAATCAAATTAGGGTAATTGAGATATCCATCCCCTTAAATACCTATCTTTTCTTTAAGCTGAGAACATTTTAGTTATTCTCTGCTAGCTATTTTAAAATATGCAATAGAATATTGTTTACTATAGGCACCGTACTGATTTTTTGAACGCTAGGTTCAAAAATATAATCTTCTGTTAACCTATATTTTACTTAAATAACCTCTCTTTATCCTTTCCTTGTCCCTACCCTTCCTGGCCTCCAGTAACTACTAAACTACTCTTTATCTTCATGAGATCCATTTTCTTAGCTCCCACATATGAGTGAGAACATATGATATTTGTTTTGTTCTGTACTTGGCTTAATTCAAAGTGCATTATGCATCATTAAGAAGTAGTAAAATATTGGTCATAATTGCTAAAAGAGAAACATCAGAAGTTTCCTCCTTTAAATATATATATATGTGAGCCTATAATAATAACATATATATTATTTTCAATAACTATAAAATTGTAGGGCAAATCAGTTGTTATACCAAGATAATGAAGTAGTTTTGGAAGATAAAATAATGTTTTAATAATTAACAAAGTTCATGTATACTATTTTGTGAAAGTGAACAATTTGCAAAATGCTGCCAGTAATTTTTCCTAAGATTTCATAAGTCATACTACTTTCTGTTTTATAGTTTGACTGTGACTTACGAGACGTGGCTACAAAAAAGAGATTCCTGATACTGACAGCTGAGATTAAACATCCCTTTAATTATTTCCCATTATTATATTTCTAAGACAGAAAACAACATTGAACATAACAAATCACACTTATTTATCATGGAATGAGTATTTTAGTGAGACTCTTATTCCAACTAACTTCTGTATTCCTTTGCTGTCTTACACCAGTTCCTTCTCATCTTTTACGTAGAATATTTCAATATTTTTTCTAATTTTTCTCTGCCACTAGTACCCACACTTTCTAAAATTCCAGTGATAACTTTCAATATATTCCCTTTAAAATGTAATAAATTCTTAATATAAATGATACTAATTTGCACCTTTTCTCATTTAGACTGCAATATTCTTATAAACCTAAATTTTCAACATGGTGTTCTGATTGCAGAAGAGGAGAGATGCTGTAATACAGTGTTTAAGAGCTTGCACGGTGGAATTACACCGTGACGTATGTATTCTTCCTCTGGCCTGTCTGTTACATGACAGTGATCTACTTGCTTAAGTTATCTAATGACTCAGTTTCTTCAAATATTAAATGACATGACCGTTTCAGCAGTTATCATAGAAGATTTTTGTGAAAAACAAATGAGATCACAAATTGTTCACCTTAGTGCCTGGTATAAAGTGATTACTCAATACCTGTCAGTCATTTTATTCGTACCTACTAATTTATTGATGTCTGAGAGTCTCTTTATGTTAATAATTCTGGAAATTATTTAAAAATTAAAAGATTAAAATGTGTAAGCCATATAACACAGGTGGCCACCAGAAATGATGAAAAGTTATAATGTATCAGCTCCATCTTAGGAGTCCTCTTTCTCTTTACAGGACAAAGTAACAGAGAGGAAAGACATTGCTCACTCCTCTAGGTGAATGCCTCTGCTTTCATTAAAGCTGGCTAACACCTTTAGAACTTAGATTTATGGAGTTCACGCCACTTTTATGTGAAGGGGATAGGTCCATATGGCATAAATCAATTCAGTCAGTCACCTTTGCTGATTGACTCATTATAAATATGACCACAAGCCAAAGGTACATGACAGAGAATAAATGAACACCATTTACGAAAGCAGAATTGGAATAAAGAAACTGATGCAAAAAGCTAAGGAGCATCTATTCCTAAATGTTTACAGATGCATCTAAAAATGTGATCAGAAAATATTCTGGGTAATGTAATGTAAGGCTCTACATTAAAAATGTGCCTCAAGGTATAAGGGTCTCCAGTCAACTATAAAAGTTCTTTTTTGGAGTCTAACTTCCATCTTTCTTGTGTCTCAGCCATTTCATAAATGATTACTTTTGAGGTGTTGCAAATAATATGTTAAAATCCACAAATGTGCAAACTTTGACACTCATTTAATGGTGGAAGATTTTAAACCTCAATTTAAAGGTCAAATTAAAAGACAGCTTACGCTATGTCACATACTTTTAAATCAGCATCCCAGTATATGTAGAAAGTATGACACATTTTTTTTTTTAAATCAACTGAGATAATAGGATCTGGGTTCTTGTGCTGGCTCTTCTACTAAAAGCTTGCATAAACTACCCAGTCACTTGTTAATTAAAAAGATTTACTGGATGCCTATTATATGTCATGTTTTGTACCAGACACAGGGATTTTTAAAAAAGATAGAGTGTCTTTCATGAGTATACACAGGTAAAAAACACAATATATCTGAAATATGAGGATGAAAGCATGCATGATATCACAGTGGCAGCTTAAACACTTCTGTGGTTCCACATTTCTTCTCCATTCGTGTAACTACACCTGTAAGTTATGGTTTAGGATACAGATTAAGATTCATTATGTTCTATAAAACTCTTCTGATATGTTCAAGATACATTAAATGCTCCAGTCTTCATGAACTTACTGCTATGTCTATAACCATCTTTCATAGGGTAACACTACATTGCAATTAATTATTTAGAAATCACTCTTTACATTAAACCTGCAAGTGCAAAAAGTCTTTTTCTCTTAATTGCCTATCATTCTTATGGCACATATCCAAAATTAAGACATATCCAAAAGTAAGTTCTTAAAATATATATGCTTCTGTGAATGAAGAAATGAATGAATCAATGGCATCTAACTCAGTCTGATCATGGTAAGCTACAACTACAGTTTGAAGGGAACAGTTCACAGTATTGAATGTTGTGGTTGGACATACAGTCCTAAAAATCAAGAAAACTATTTGGGCTTCACAGTAGCACATGGGCTTTGTTTGAAACATGGTGAAAATGCAATGTTCCTGAAAAAGAAAGAGACCTTGGTAAGAATGTAAGCACTAATTAACGCTAAAAGATGCAAGGTCTACTTAATAAAGAGGTTGAGGAGGTAGCAATTTGCTAACCATTGACTGGTATGGTGGTATAGAGAATGTCGAGAGAAGGAGTTGAAAAATGGTGGCAAATGGTATAAAATTGAAAGATCTCTTTATAGCAAGGAAGATAGACGTGTTGGCAGGTACAGTTGACACTCTATTCAATAGGTTCTACATTTCTGGATTCAACCAACCACAGATTGAAAATATCCGGGGAAAAAAGTTGCATCTGTATTGAAAGTTTGCAGATTTATTATTTTCTAAACAATATAGTATAACAGTCACTTATTTAGCATTTACATTATATTTGGTATTGTAAGTAATCTTGACATGATTTAAAGCATGTAGGAGGATGTGCACAGGTTATATGTAAATAGTGAGCCATTATATATCAGAAACCTCAGCCTCCATGGATGCTGGTATACATGGGAGGTACTGAAACCAATCCCCTATGAATAACAAAAGATGACTGTAGCTCTTTACATAGCAAAGACAGTAGGTAAATAACCTAGGATAGAAACATAAAGTCTTGCTTTTAAGATATTAACCAAGAATGTCAAGGCATAAGAAGTCTGGTAAGACTTGTTTTTACTAGGGTAGAGAATTAATCACATTTGAATGTTTTGGGTAGAAATGGCCTTAGTTATTAATATTACAGAAGGTTTAGAAACAGCTGAACAGTGTCTAGAAGCATCCTTTCTTACATTGTGCCTGAAAACCCCATGGGAGAAAACATCAACTCTGAGATAAAGCTACATACTGGCAAGCTCAATGAAATTGAGAAAATGAACCCTTGAAGAGAGAAATAATAATATTTTAAAAAGTGAATAACCTTGTGGAATGACAAATAGGACATGCAGCACTAAGGACAGTGAGAGGTGCTGTCTGAATCTTCCTCAATCCACCTATCCACCAGAATACCCCTGAAGACTAGTGGTCCTAGAATGCAGGAGGAAATGTGTTAAATTAAAAAAAAAAAAAAAAGTCCCATTTTTTCTGCTGTCTTGTTTCTTCCTTCCTGTCACTCCTCACTGTCCCTTCCAAAAGAGCAGGACAATGGAACCAGAAAGCATTTTTCTAAGAGACAGTAATAGAAATAACCAGAAGACACTACACTTACGGACACATTTAGCGAGGAATTTGTTGGATACATCAGTTATATTATAAATTCAGATGACCAAGGTAGGTTTATACTACCACGTTGGAGTTTTTAAAAATTCAAAGAGGAAAAGCGGAAAGGAGACTAAATGGCAAACTCGGACTTTGAAATTTTTGCATGACCTGCCCTTTGGGAACTCCTAGAACAGTGATTCTCAAACAATACTGCCCATAAACATTGACTCTGAGCGTCCTAAAAATTCATATTCCTCCAGAGTTTCTGATTCAGTAAGTAGAACATGAAGCCTAGAAATCTTTTTGTGCAAACAAAAACAAAAAACTAGAAGTGACTCTGCTCCTGCTGTTTTAGGAAAAAAAAAAAAACCAAACGAACAAACAAGCAAAAGACAAAAAGTGACTCTGCTCCCCGTGTCTTAGGCTACCTTTGAAATATTGCTCGAGAGCATTAGGTTAAAAACTGTTTTCACGGCCGGGCATGGTGGCTCACGCCTGTAATCCCAGCGCTTTGGGAGGCCGGAGCGGGTGGATCACCTGCGGTCAGGAGTTCGAGCCTGGCCAACATGGTGAAACCCCCTCTCTACAAAAATATGAAAATTAACACAGCTTGATGCGTGAGCCACTAATCTCAGTCACTTGGGAGGCTGAGGCAGGAGAATCGCTTGAACCCAGGAGGCGGAGATTGCAGTGAGCTGAGACCATGCCTTTCTACTCCAGCCTGGGCAACAAGAGGGAAACTCCGCCCCACCCCACCCCAGAAAAAAAATGTTTTCACAATAATACCGAGATGTCATTTGTCCCTTTAAACTATGATGACATCTACACTGATGGAGCATAAATAAATAATTGTGGGCAAAATTGCTGGTGCCATAAGATAAATCCAGGTAGGGATACAAAAGTAAACTAATAGTCATATTTTTAAATGCCATATATTTACAGATTTGTTTTGAAGCTAGTTTCATTTAAGATTGTCTTTTATATAGCAGTACAATTATTGATTTTATTAAATCTTCACCTGAATACTCATATTTTTAATATTCTATATGCCAAAATGAGGCATGCAGATAAAACACTTCTGTTGTATTACAAAAATATGCTGATTATCTAAAACAATTTTTGTTGTTGTTTTGAATATTTGATGATTCATGTTTCCAGATGAACTATTTTTTTTCATGAAATATCATTTTTACTTAGAAGAATGAGTGGTGCTAGAATCTCATTTCCACCAGGATTTAGAAGATTACTTTTAGTTGTTGAGGCAGGTGTAGGCTTTAACTATGTAGAACTTGTCTTCATAAACTATTACCTAACTTTTTTGAATTGTTTAAGAAACTTTTTGGCTGTAAAGTTATGTAAGATGTTTATTATTATTATCTGGTTTCCTCTCATTCACTTTTTACTTTTTAAACTAATTTGATAAAAGCTATTACTTAGAATCAGATAACATGGAATCAATCTAAGTTTTGATCACTTGGGATAACCATAACTGAGTCATTTACTTTAAGTCAGAATATTCTTACTGACAAATAGTATAACTATTTCATAGGATAATTGTGAAAAAGAAATAATTAATGGTAGTTAAAGTTTGTGATACCATTCTATGAATGTCAAGCATTATATTTGGTTAGGTTGATAAAAATTGATACAACTTTACATTATTTTGTACAACCTTTTAAGTGGGTGAACTAAATGAAAATGTAAAGGCATGTCATTCAGGTAAGTATTCTTCTCTATCTGTTGCAATACAAGAGTGTGGTATGGAGGTATGCTAACCATCCCTAATGGGAAAAAAGGAGATGATGAGCAACTGTGAAAAAATCTGTGATAAAAATATGCAAAGAAGGCACAGTGAGTTTTATTCAGACCTAAATATGCCCATTTTAATTCATAGAGAGCACAACACTAAAGGCAGTCAATTAATGGGCATGTTAGGAGTAGCAACACTTTTCATGTTCGTTTACCTTGACAAAGGCATCCTGTCTATTACTGAAGGGTATAGTGGTGTGACACATGGCTAGGTCAACGTATAACAAATTTAAACAAAATAGACCCGTGTGAAATGAAGGTCAATTTTTAACAAATAAATAATACCCATGGAGGCTATTTTAAGTGACCTTATTTTAACCAAGCACAAAACAAATTAGAGTGTTAGAGACATGACAGACATTCTAGAAACTCTCTTATGAAGAGCCTGAGAGCAATGATCCCTTGTGAGTGCTTTGTCAGACCGGAAACAAATGGAGGCTTATCTTTCTTGACATTTAGTCAGAACAGGGTTTATGCTTTCTCCACTGGTCAATGTGACCCAGATAATTAAGGGCTAAGGTCAGATTATAGACTAAGTTTTTAAATATCTGAATGAATTACTCCAAAATGTAACAGTAAAGGATAAAAGAATATGGGATAATCATGATAGGAATCAACTGGTGAACTTGGTATTGTGAGGGGCCTGAAAACAAGACAAATGCCTTGGTTTTTTATTTGTATATGTATTTATTTTTAGCTTTCATAACTGCATTATACAAATCTTATTGTAATTTATTTTTCTTGTATGCTTACTTTATTCTAGATATGGGGAAAATCACAGGAGAGTTCACTAAAAATTGATTGAGTAGACACAAAAATATTTTGTCAGTTTATACTTAGAGCAATATTAAGAGTTCTTGCTTTTAAAGACCAATGCATTTAATTAAACACATATACACGGAAAGCCAAGATCAAATGTATAATCATTTGTATGAGCCACTTAACCCCTTGCCTTTCAAGCTTTTAGTAGTTTTTGTATGACTGTTAGAAACTGCCAGAAACAAGGGCAAGAATACAATGCTCATGCCAATGTTATCTATCAAAACATTTATCCAGAGAAGTAATTGAGTAGGCCAAGGTTACTGGCTTCCGTGGAAGGGTGGGAAGTAACATTTAATTATATATCTTCCTCCTATTGCCTAACAGAATGGATCATTATAACTCACTCGGCCTTTAATCTAACAATTGTACTAAAATAAAGCAGTCACTTTTTCCCTTAATTATGCACAAAATACTAAGCAATCACCCAGGATCTTTAAATGCTTACATGTAAAATCCTCTCAGAACATTTTTAAAAATTGAAATTATAAAGTTGCTGACTATCAGCACGTTATCATTATTTACTTTCATATGTGTTTTCCCTAACTCTCACACCCAACACTACTACCTTAAGATAAAATTAAGGATAGGGTTACTTACCAAAGGAGGCAAAAAAAGAGAATAGGACAGAGGAAAGAAAAGAGGAAAAGTAAAAGAGAGAAAAGAAAAAGATGTGGGAGGGAGGAATAAAGGGAGGAGAATGAAAATGATGGCATAAAAATTACTTAAATCTTCAATAATTTTATGTTAACAAAAATAAATATTATAACCACATATATTGCCTATAAAGGTGTCTAAGAGATCTTATATTACATTTATTTGCTGAGATTACTTAATATCTAGATATATTAGTATTTAAATAAGTAATACAATAAAATCCCTTTTGCTGCCTCTTTTCAAATCTGATTGAGGAATATGTAATAGCAGATGGAAAATCAAAATATTACACTAATTATTAAAAACATGCCCTATATGGAAAGCCACATGCATATTTCCAACACTTACTTACAGACCTTAATGAATCTCTTATTTTTTCTTATTGTCTAATGAAAGTACGGGCCCCTGCTGCTGCCTCTGGCTGCCTTGCTTCATGTGTGTAAGCCAGCTTCTTAAAATGTAATAGCCTGGGAGACGGCCGCGGTGGCTCACGCCTGTAATCCCAGCACTTTGGAAGGCCAAGGTGGGCAGATCACGAGGTCAGGAGATTGAGACCATCCTGGCTAACACGGTGAAACCCCGTCTCTCTACTAAAAATACAAAAAATTAGCCAGGCGTGGTGGCGGGCGCCTGTAGTCCCAGCTACTTGGGAGGCTGAGGTGGGAGAATCACTTGAACCTGGGAGGTGGAGCTTACAGTGAGCCCAGATCATGCCACTGCACTCCAGCCTGGGCAACAGAGCAAGACTCTGCCTCAAAAAAAAAAAAAAAATGTAGTAGCCTGGAGGAGCATGATAGAATGTTCCACAGATCTTCCTGTCTTTCCTTGATTTTCCCAGTTAGGATTAAATTCCAAGACCTCTGCAATTGTTCTTTCCTCTTCTGGAATATTCTTCCCACCATCAAACATATGACATATTCTTTCTCCTGAAACTTTTGGCTGGAATACCACTTTCTCAATAAGAACTTTTCTAGCCACCACATAAAAAATTGATATCAATCTTTCACACACCTGTGCATACTATCCCATTTCCTGCTTTCTATTTATCCATTGAACTCATTACCCTCTGATACACTTTACATTTTACTTGTTTATTTTGTTACTATTTTTCTAACTCTGCTATAGTATAAATTATATGAGAGAAGTGATTTTTTCATCCAATTTGCTCACTGCAGTATTCGCAATAATTAGCAGAGCATTTGGCACATAATAAGTACTATGTGAATATTTGTTGAATGAGTAGAAGCTTTTTGAGGGCATCCACATCTCGGAAAAAAAGAAGGGAACATGGAGTAAAGTGAGATGGTTCTTGCCCCACATTGAACATAAGCGTAATTGACTCCACGCCTGTGAGGAGAAAGAGGTCAGGCAAAAATCCCAAGAACCTCTTCAAGGAAATCAGCAGGATTCAAAGAACTGTTGTCTTCACATTCTTCAGCATTTTGTTCTTTTAAGCCATTGGGTTTAATGATTGGTCTCATAGACAACCTGGCTGTTTTCTCCCTCACAACCTGGTGAAAGGTAAAGTGAAGCAATAATAACTCATATATGAAACTCATCATTCCAGCAAATCATCTAACTGAAATAGAGAGGAGGTCCAGAAAGTAATTTTCAAAATTTCCTCAAATATTCAAAATGTGTGTGACACTAATTATATCCTATGAAAATCATATTTTTTCAGAAGTTAGCCCATACAAAATGTCATTCAGAGTGTTAGCCTTATACGTGATTGTAATGAAAGTCTATGCATTTTGTCAAATCCACTGCAAATTAGAAGTAGCTCAGTTGAAGAAGTAAGATTAGCTGGTACGGATCAATAAACACATCAAAGGTTATTCACGTTGTCCTTCATGTTTCTACTATACCATCTAATTATTTCCCTTACATCAGTTAACTTATTTCCTTACCTACTTGTTCAATGCATTAGATAATGAGTTCCTTGATTATAAGGGCCAAGTGTTACGCATTTTACCCCTTGTATAACGCTTAGCTGAATGCCTGTGTTCCATATGGCTCAATACTGAGCCAAATACTGCTCAATGCAGTATTCCCAATAATACGGGGAATAATGCAGTATTCTCAGTATTTTACTGGAGTAAGTTTTAAGGTAATGACTACAGTTAAAATGTAAATTGATAATAGAAAAATAATGTAGTGTCTTTGAAAAAGTTTTATGCTACAGGGGTTATAATAGCTGAACATAAAAACATGTGAATGTCTGGTGTGTGTCTATAGTTAATGTTGCTGTGTTTTATCCTGTGCTGTTACTATATGTGTATAAAGATAACTGCTGTGGACAAGCAATATAAATGATGTGCACAGACATAGCCTAATACACTTGACTCAACGAGAACCATCTCTTTTCTTTTTTTTATATACTTTAAGTTCTTTCTAGGGTACATGTGCACAACATGCAGATTTGTTACATATGTATACATGTGCCATGTTGGTGTGCTGTACCCATTAACTCATCATTTACATTAGGTATATCTCCTAATGCTCTCTCTCCCGCCACCCCCCTCCCCATGACAGGCCCCGGTGTGTGATGTTCCCCTTCCTGTGTCCAGGTGTTCTCATTGTTCAATTCCCACCTGTGAGTGAGAACATGTGGTGTTTTGTTTCTGATCTTGCGATAGTTTGTTGAGAATGATGATTTCCAGCTGCATCCGTGTCCCTACGAAGGACATGAACTCATCCTTTTTTATGGCTGCATAGTATTCCATGGTGTATATGTGCCACATTTTCTTAATCCAGTCTGTCATTGATGGACATTTGGGTTGGTTCCAAGTCTTTGCTATTGTGAATCGTGCCGCAATAAATATACGTGTGCATGTGTCTTTATAGCAGCATGATTTATAATCCTTTGGGTATATACCAAGTAATGGGATGGCTGGGTCAAATGGTATTTCTAGTTCTAGATCCTTGGGAGAAGATTTTTGCAATCTACTCATCTGACCAAGGGCTAATATCCAGAACCTACAAAGAACTCAAACAAATTTACAAGAAAAATCAAACAATCCCATCAAAAAGTGGGCGAAGGATATGAACAGACACTTCTCAAGAAAACCGTCTCTTATGAGCTGCTAACAAATTGATCTGTTGATGGTATGTTTCAGTGGACTCAAAGGACTGTGGAAACTTTCTCCTAGAAACAGACCGAAGAGAAACTACCAGCTTCTGTCACTGTAATAGCTTGTGTGCCTATCCTTATGCATTAAGTAATAACCACATTTATTTCTTTTATTAACAAGTTTTTACCATAAATTATGGAACATGTTTATAGCTTAATCCCACTTTTATAATATATAAGGCAGAGCAACAGCATTAGCAATATTGAATCTTGCTCTTTGTATTCTGAAAATACTCTTGATGCAGGTTTGGTTTTGCAGAAGAGACACTGAGCTGATATTTCATGTTCGGGGTATTTTTTACTGGTCAACAAGTAAGGAATGCGTAAAAAACAGGTAGTATGAGGGAGCTGACGTAGAACTGTGATGTGTGTCTGTGAAGTCTTGACCAAAACCGTGGGGATTTTATGCAGTAAATATTGGTATTTAAAATAGAAAACTTGCAGCAAATGACCAGGGATGTTAGACTCTGCCTTGATCAGAGTGTATTGGCTATGGGCCATTCTGAGAAGAACCTGCCCTCAAATAAGGCGGCCTTGAGAAGCTGAGACAAGCCCTGAAGAATGTGACTGCTTGGAGCAGCTGCTGGATTTTCCCTCGAAGAAAAGTCTGGTGACACAGCTCTTGGTCTACAAGAACACTGCAGAAGGAAAAACTGTATCAGTCTGATATAAAAAGCTGTCCCATTCCAGGACAACCTTATCTGTATTTTGAAACACAAAAAAATAACTAGAATTGCTCATTCATTCTGAGTGCAATCCTGGCAGATATGAAATTTAAAGTAACCTGCTTCCAATTATGTATTATTAGGGTTAAATAACTCCTAAAACTTCAATAATTATTTTCTTCCAATAATAAAAAAATAGCCGAGGCCTAGCTATTAGTGTTTATTTTAAATTTTTGTGAAGATATAAATACTAAATACAGATCTAAAAATGTTATTGCGATAGAAGCTAATTATCCTATAATACCTATATCTTTACAAATCTTTAGAGAATATTGATAATCTTTAGCTTTATAATATTAGATACATTTAATGCATATGTATACCTACAGCTGTTAAAGTATACTGCTATAATGAGAATCAGATACATTTAACAAATTAATGCATCATTTTGTCAATTCAAAATGCTATTTCATAAGATGATGTAACTGTATGAATTTAATTAATGATTACTTTAAAAGAAGAAAAATAGAAACTTTTGTGATTTGATAAAAATGAAAGAAGGAGTTTCAATAGGAAAATAGAACATTTCAGGTGGGAGGCAAACTTTAATACATAACTAAATTTTTTACCTTAATCATTGAAAAACATTTAAATAACATGATTGTAAATTAAAATGCCTATTTATATTTGGGAAAAAATTAAATGGAAACTTTTTACTTCATAGTTATTTATGCAAATAGAAAGAGGTATAATTAATCATAATGAGCCAAATAGCAGCTAAATATAACCGCTGTATATTCAACCACTAGAAACTCGTAACACAGTGATTGGCATGCACTTGACTGGTCAATGCTCATACTGCTTGTTTTTATCTATAAGGAATGACATCTGGTTGACAGAATGTAGTAAAAATGTGTTGATAGTCTGCCATACTGACAGCTTGAAATAAAGAATTCTGAATTGTCATAGCGTACATTGATTAGACAGAGAAATTATAAAATTTAAATAGGATTTTCTAGTACCAACCAGTGTGGTCATTAATATGCTATATTTATTAAACCATAGTTTGCAGCTATTAAACCATAGTTTGCAGTCTGCTGTAATAGGTATAATTGATTTTTAAAATAAGAGCATGTGAATGAGAGAACATAAAACTTCTATCTTTCGGTAATTTATAATCCATTCTGTGAGAGATGGCAATGCGAAATATACACAGATTTTATTCCATTTTTTTAATCAATCTCTTATGTAGTCTATACATTGTTTATTATAAACTTTGCTATGTATAGAGCAAAACATATGACTGAAGTAAATGCTTTCAGTATATCACTATGAAATAGAAAATGAAATCTAAGCACTTTAATTTTATGTGAATTTTTAATGTTACTTGATATCAGTCAGATCCTCAAAATGAACAGTTCATTTTTCCAGAATATACTTTATGTTTTCTTACCTTTCTGATGTTTTCATGCTATCTATTTTGTGTTCATTGTGCTATTCCACTGTCTACCTTTTCTCTACATTTCTAATTTTAATTGGTCATCATGGGTCAGTAGAAACGATACTTTTTTGATGATGGTTTTCTGATCCCTCAACCCATAGAATTCTCTTTTAACTTTGAACCGTCACCATACTTTTTCTCTTTTACTATTTGCTTTATACTAACCAAGTTTCATGAAAGTCTTATTTCTTACCAAAATGTAAGCTCCATATTGTCAGGGAGAGTATATTTTTTATCTTTTTTTCAATTTTTATTTTAGAATTGTGGGTATATGTACAGATTTATTACAAAGTTATATTGTGTGACTCTTAGGTTTGGAGTACAGAACAGTATATTTTCTAACTGTACCCCCTATGTAGTAATTGCAAAATGTAAGCATTATAATGCATAATTATTGGAGAAATATATTTATTGTCCACAAGACTTGAATGACTTACATAGATACGTAATTAATAAAAAACACTAATATTTGAAAATCACTACATTTTTAATGTGAAATATAAAGCTCAAAATTTCCTAGGCTCCTGGATGCATGCAATAAAATAAACTGAAGAAGAAATGTGTGCTTTGACAAAAGAAGCATTTATGTAAAGGAAAGAGAAAAATAGAATGAATACCTATTTATATTAATTTAGAAAGCAAAAATTTTGAGAATTGTTTTAACTCAAAATCCATTCAAAAATTAAAGGCAATACCACTAATCTTTAGTACTGTACATATATACACGCACACATTAGTAGCTACACGTAAATATGTTTTATATGTACACATATATATACTTACCTTGTTTATAGTAAAATATATTTTCTATAACCTCTACAGCATAAAAAACACTGTATTATAGTTATTGTGAACTAAAAAATTGAAAATTCAGTGCAATTGTCAGCAAGGTACAGAAAGTTGGCAATCAGTAGAAGAAAGCACTCTAATGAACAACACAAACTATATTAAAATACCTCTCTGTATATCTGGGAATCCAGAGACATTTAATGAACTAAAATTCATGTGTATTATTAATATTTTGATTTACAGAACTCATCCACTTCCCTGGTCCCCAGGCACGTGTAGTACAAGAACACCAATTTAATTAAGATAACACTTATAATTCAAGAGTCAAATTGTTACCTTTTATGTTAATAAATTCTTGTTCAACAGATTCTACATATCAATTTCTGAAGGTTTACAAAGTCAGAATTGTAAATAAATCGCAAATATCAGGGCCTAGGTTTAAAAACATTATAATCTAGTGCTTCACGGTATTCCCATAGAGGAAGTTTCTTTCTTCTCTCAGGTTAGATGTATCAGAGGTTTTTACACCCTATACGAAAACTACCCAGTTACAGTCATTGATAATGAATTAGAAAACTTGATTATACAGCAGTGATTAAATCACTTATTTGCCCCTTGGATATTAGCTGCAAAACATCCCAATTCATACACAATCTTACTCATGGTTTTTTGGAAGATGAATTAGTATTCAGGAAATTCTTTGAGATTCAGAGATAATGTTTTCAAATACAATAGTTACATAACATTTATATAATGTGAACTATTATCTAAGAAATCAGGATTAATTATTATTATAAAACTTCAAATTAGCTCTTCAAATGTATCAAGAAACAGCCTGTAACATATCCAAAATGAGATATTTTATATATATGAAATCTCTAGAAAACATAACCACAGTGGTGTTAATAAAGCTTTGATATACAAAATAGGTGTTAAAATGTAAAGGTGACGTTAAGGCTTTATAGAAAACACAAGACCGATTAAGCCTATAATGTTATGCAACCCATACAATTTTAAAGGACAAAAGTCAAGACATTTCAAAATAGTTATCCACATCCTCATAATGTGGAAAGTCATTAAATTACTCCATGGGGGACCTTCAAGACCCTCCCTGCATTGCCCACCACACCTCTCTGACTGCTCATGGCATCCTCATATGGACCCTCTGTATGGCCAAGCAAGTATGCTGTTGTCTCTGCAACTCCTACCCCTTTGTGACTTTCTTGACCTGTCATATGCCCTTTCCCTCCCTGCCTCCTCGTATAACAATCCCTTTTTGTTATCCATCCCTCCAAGATTGCCTCCAAAATTCTCAACTCTCTGCAACTAATACTTTTAGACTTGCTGTATTCACTTGTTCTCACTGACTTGTGTCATTCACTTGGCCATCAGCATTTTTGCACGTTTGTTATATGCAAGGCACCATGCCTCACCTGTCAAATGAAGACAGGTTCCCCTTAACTTACTTCATTGTACAAGTCACTTGGAAACCACTCTCGGTTCTTGCTTATAAAATAAAAACACTCCTCGATTGAAAAAAAAAAAAAAAAAAAAACTCTTTTAATGTGTTATATTCCTAATCCTAATATGTAATAAATAGTATATATAAACACATAATAAACACATTCTTAATGAATGTGTTTATAATACTAATGGGAATAAGCAAATATTTGAAAATATGAAACATATACTAGATTATGGTTTCATTTCCTAGTCAAATGTAAAATCAAACACTCATAACCTGAGTAAAATTTTACCATTCCAAACTTTTAATAATATACTTAATCTTAATATGAATATTCTTAAGGGGATATCATTAATGAAAGGAAAGTATAGAAACTGATAGTGGTAATTATTATATTTCTTTGTGTCTCATTGGTCATTAAAACAAGTCCTAATATTCACTGTGATACATCCTTCTCATAAAATGAAATGAGCTATCAAGTTATGAAAAGACATGTAGGAACCCTAAATTTATAGTATTAAGTGAAAAAGATCAATCTAAAAAAGGCCACATGCTTTACAATTCAACTACAAAACATCTTGGAAAAGGTAAAACCGTGGATATAATAAAAAGATTATTGGTTACCATGAGTTTAAAGGGAAAGAGGAACGAAGAGGTAGAGCACAGAGAATTGTTAGGACAGTAAGACTATTTTGTAGGATGCTATAATGGTGAAGAAATGTCATTAATGCATTTTCCAGACTCACAGAATACACACCAGTAAGAATGAACCTTAATGTAAACTTTGAGTGTTAAGTGATAATGACATGTCAAGGTTGTTTCACTGATTGTAACATATGTACATTGGTGTGAGATGGTAGTGATGAAGGCTGTGCATGTGTTGAGAAAAAGAGTACATGGGAAGTCTGTCTTTTCTGTTAAATTCTGCTATGAATCTAAAACTTCTTTAAAAAATAAAGTCTACATTAAGACAAATAAGCACAATTATAATAATTAAAATTGGTTTTAAAAAGACATGTAACAGAAAAATGGCACTGGCATCAGTGATATAATAAAAATTGCATGTGAAATTATTTATTTTTTTGTCAACTTTCTGTTTTAATATATAGACTTCGTGAAGTGGACAATAGATTTGTTTCAAATCCTTATTTTGTTGGGACAAAATGTCAACTAACGTAAAATAAAACTGACCAGGATGGTGCAAATGGTATAAAGAAAGCATTAACTTTATGCATTTATCTTCAGTTAAAGTTACTGCATACAGGTTACGAAACAAACTCTTTATGATTAGAAGTAATCACGTAATTTTAAGTCTACATAGCTTTAGTCCAGAAAAGTATTCATTCTCAGTTTAAGGAATACTGAAAGAGTCATCTCTCAATGAGAAGTGTTTGTTGCAGTGGGGAGATGTGGTGAGTAGGGAAGGGGGGCTGTTGAAATGATTAATACAATTATCTCCACACAGTTTTGTAGTTCTTTTGGGTTTTGAGAAACTCTACACTCAGATATCCTGTACAATTATGAGAAAGATTATCTTTCATTGACACAATTACCTCCTTTGAACTAGTTTCAAGAAAGGCCATTCCATAAACCAGATTAGAGTGAAAATCTATTTTTAAATGTGTTTGGTATACTCTGTCAAAAATAAATTTTATGTACATGACCTTTGACATCTATCTCTGTATGTGAATGTTTATTTGTCTATTTCTCATTAATTTTAGGATGACATGAGGAAACAAGAAATTATTTGATGCCTATTCTACAAATCCTACATACATGTTAACATGCTGTAAAGGGCAATTGAAAACATAAGCAGTTATAAAAAGTTAAAATAAGTAATATCCAAGTACACTCTAAATATAATGTATTTTAAGTTCTAATACTGTATATGAAAAATGAGACAAACTAAACATAGGTTGTCAATAAAGGGGAGGTTCCCAGACACACACGTTTTCTCCTCACAGGACTAGCATACTTAGCTGCTGCTTCCTCATCGTTGGTCTATTGCTCCCTTTTAAAACTCATGACATGTACTTATTGTTGGCTTTTAAAAATGCATATTAACAACTGTTCCTGTATCCCATTTTTTACTTTTAACCACCAGTACTTTAAATCAAGATTAACCTTGGGGAATCTTCTAGATTTTTTTCCCCAACATTTTTACAAACTCCTCCATGCTGATGAATAGAGGGAGAAGAAAAGGAAAAATCAGTTAGGTACATGGTGAAGGCCAGTCCTTGGAGATGCAGCCTGTCTGAAAAATCACAGCTACAGGCACAAGTAGAGCAATCTGCAGAAAACTCAGGCTGCACCTGCACAGATAAGCAGGCAGGACCCAGCACAAAAGCCTTTTGTTCTTTGTGTAATTGGTGGGCTCCCAGGAAAAAGTGTGCTCCCCTTTCCGACATGTACGCTCTGGGCTCTGTGAGAACTTGCACAGGGAGGAGGTGGGCTCACCTAAAACAAACCCACCATCATACAAACAAGAGAAGTGGCGCTTTTTGCTTACCTAGAGACATACTCACAACTACATAGATAAGGGGAAGTTTTGCAGACAGCTTTTCAGATAAGAGAAGTTATTCAAAAAGCTACAGAGATGAGAGGAGTTTCTTATAAAAGCTTCTGAATTCAACTGTAAAAATGGCAACCCACTCAGGCTCCCCTCTCCACTGCAGAGACTTTCTTCTTTAGCTTCTTAAACTTTCACTCCAACATCACCCTTTGTGTACATGCTCCTTATTTCTCTTGGTCATGAGACAATGAAGCTTGGATAACACCTTAGACAACAAGACCAGTGACCCTGGCCTGTTTCTATATCACTATTAATTGTTTAGAGAATCAGCATTACATATTATTATTTTAAGAGTGGAGGCCCCTTAAAAATGTCCTCCTATGTCTCAAAACCAAAAAAAAAAAAAAAAAAAAAAAAAAGATGTGTTGAGTCCTTCTCATGCTCAAGATTTCTTCTGCCTTTCTCTTCTATTGCATTTCTCTCTTATCATTCTGCCTTCTTGTTTTACTGTTAGGAACTCAGGTGATTACAGTGGTACTGCTCAGATTATCTCCCTATTTTCTCCCTGTTTTATGGTCAGCAATTATTAGCTATAATTTCATCTTCAAAGTTCCTTTACAGCAATGTAATTAGTGTTTGTCTGAATAACATTGTGGTAAATGGAATTTTATCCACAGAATCTGAAAATGTATTACCTTACTTGGCAAAGGAAACTTTGCAAATGTGATTACATTAATGTTATTGAGACAGGGAGATTATGATAGATTATGTTTGGGCCCAGGGTGAAAACAAGAATCTTCTAACAGAAAGAAGGAAACTGAGGGTCAGAGTCAGAGAAAGAACTGAAGTTGTCACACTGCTGGCTTTGAAGAAGGGGCCATGAGCCAATGAATATAGGTGGCTTTTAGAAGCTAGAAAAGGGTAGGGACCAATTATCTCCTGGAGAATCTCCAGAAGGAATGCCAACACCTACTAGCACCTTGATTTGGTCTAATAAAACTCAGTTTAGGCATCTGATAGCCAGAACTGTAAGGCAGTAAACTTACAGTGTTTTAAGCTACTAAATTTATGATCATTGGTTACAACAACAAGAAACGAAGACAAATATCTTTAGAATTCTGCCTCCACAACAAGCTTCTTTGAATTAATTACTGGTGGCCAGCAATCTTTTCTCTGCAAATAATCTAATATAAAACCAAACAAAAAATAAATCTGGTTGTCAATATAGTAATGGCTAAATTAGTGTTCTAGTCACTATATTGAATATAGCAAGCAATATTTCAATTAATTTCATATTAGCTTCAATTTTATTAAAAAAAAAAACTCCTGATAATCAGAGAATTTAGCAGTTACAGTCACACAGCTAATAAATGAAGAAACTAGGATTTTAAGTCAGATAATCTATCTCTGAATCTGCACAGTCTTAATCATGTAGCACAGCCATAGTGGCTCTCCTCCTTAAAACACTAATCATTTTTGTAGGTCTCTTGAGGAATTTAAAAATTTGCTTTTATGTACTAGACAAAAAAATGCATGCACATTGCCTCTTATATAAATTAAAAATTTAACATATGCATTTTAGAAAAGTAAATTTATTGATATTTGTTCTTATAATTTGCTTATCAGAAGGATACTTTTGGAGGGGATGAGAGGACTGAAAACAATGGTATTAGAAGAAATTCTGTTTAATAAATAGAGAGATGTGCAAATTCCTTCCCTACACCAGTGCAATCAAATTTACTTTGCAGACAAAAATTAGAGGTTTACCCTGTAGAGATATTAACCCAGAGAGGATTTGACCTTGAGGCATCAGAAGCATCTGGAGGAAAAGGTTGTGCTGGACATCTTTGAGTGTGTCCTTTCCCCTGGTTCTTTTCCTTCTGGATATTGACTAGCTGCATATTGATCACTATAAGATTGTCTTTCCTCCATTCAACTACCTTCTTCAGGTTCTGGTAAGTGCTCTCTGCCCTTGCACATTGGTTCCTTGGGCTCCTACCAGCTCTCTCTTGTTTCTAGTAGAAGTTATTGAATTACAGGTAACTGAATTTTTGCTTACTCAATTCTTGAAAACCTGCCATAACTATTTAAATAATCTTAATATTAAACTCTTTTTTAAAGTTAGTTTTAAGTATATTATCTTTTTTCGTCCAGACCTCTGATTGATAAAAAATTTACTGGAAAACATGAGGTATAAAGCAAAGTTAGCTTATTGTAACACTAAGAACCTTTTTAAAAATTAGCTATTAAAACCTAGCATTGATACTGATAGACCAATGTTTCAATGAGACTGGAGGATTTTTCTCTGGCAAAATAAATGAAGCAAGTAAAAATATCCTGTTATGAAAAAAAATTCTTGACCCTCACCTTTTACACTTCAATCACAGAAACCCAAAACAAAACACTACTCATGATCACACAGATTCCATTCAACTTTTTAGTACTTTGATTTTAAATATTATTAGAAAATTTATGATTAGTGAATATTAGAAAAAAAATAAATTTCTACCATAAAAGTACAGAAACACAAATAAGAAGAAAAAAAGAAAGCTAGAGAAAACAGAGGCATTACCAAAGATGATAGAACTTAAAAAAAAACTTAATTTAATATACCAAGGTATATGTGATACTATATTACATCCATTAATATACCACAAGTTTAGACATTCCTTCTGTTCATATCCTATCGAGAAATTTTTATGTAAATTGCCACATCTAAAATCAAGGAAAACAGGAAACATAGTTTGGCTGAATAGAAAATGATTTGAGAGTGGGAAAAGCAAATATATGTATCCACTAAAAACAAAACAAAGCAAAACAAAAAAAACAAAACAAAAAACTAATATTGTTATAAAAAGAGTTTTTAAAAAAGAACAAAAAATATAGAGATCACAACATCAAACAACTTTTTCAATAAATACTTTCTGGAGAAAGGGATGACAACAGTTGTCTCGTGTTCATTTGCCCCACAAAAAGAGACCACAACGTCAATAAACAAGTTTACTTCAATGGCAGTGACGGAGGAGGTATGCTGGAAAGAACCAGGGGAGCAGCAAAATCCCTGTAGAACATAGAATCCCAGGATAACACCATAGAGAGGGGAACAAGACACTCCACCCCTGCCACACTGTCTCACCTGATAGGATTGGCTCAGAGATGGGAGGACTCATTTTAGGAAAAAGATAAGCTGGAGATCCCTCGTGGTCCTCATTTCCATCATGGACACCAGGCAACCTTTCTACAGGAAAGACCCACCGTCCTCACAGCCCCTAAATCCAGTTTGGAGAGTTGTTAAAAGTTTACACCATGTATCCTCCACTCTCATGATCTAAGCTGCTATGGCATGGTCCCATTTTTAACTAATGAACCAATTAGGTAAAGTTGCATGATACAAAATCAATACGCAAAAATTAGTGGCATTTTTATACACCAATAGTGAGCTATTTGAAAAAGAAATAAAAGAACAATTATAGGTAAAATATCTACACAAAATGACATCTATGAACAAGCAATCATAAAAATGAAAGATCTCTGTACTGAAAGCTATAAAATACTGATAAAAGAAATTGAGGAAGCAAAGAAATAAAAAGATTATCCATCTTCATGACTTGAATTAATTAATATTGGAAAAATATTCATAGTACCCAGAACAATATACGGATTTAATGCAATCCCTAACAAATTTCAAAGATATTCTTCACAGAAATAGGAAAAAAAATCCTAAAATTTATATGAAGCCATAAAAGACCCTGAAGAGCCAAAGCAATACTGAACAAGAAGAGAAAAAATATCTGGAGGCATCACACTACCGGATTTCAAAATATACTACAAAGCCATAGTTACCAAAAACAGCATAGTATTGGCATAAAAACTGACACATAGATCAATGAGTTAGAATAGAGAGCCTAGAAATAA
Source organism: Mandrillus leucophaeus (assembly GCF_000951045.1). Taxonomy (NCBI): domain Eukaryota; kingdom Metazoa; phylum Chordata; class Mammalia; order Primates; family Cercopithecidae; genus Mandrillus; species Mandrillus leucophaeus. Next base: position 613,230 of record NW_012109763.1, read on the forward strand.
ATTTGCATACATACAGTCAAATAATTTTCCACAAATGTGCCAGCAACACACATTGGGAAAAGATAGTTTCTTTGATAAATAGTGCTAAGAAAATTGTATATCCACATGCAGAAAAATCATACTAGACCCTTAACTCTAATCATATACAAAAATCACTCCAAATGGAATAAAAATGTAAATATAAAACCCAAAACTTTGGAACTACTAGAAGAAAACATAGGGTAAATGCTGCATAACATTGGGCTAGGCAAGGATACTTTTAAAATAAGACCTCAAAAGCACAGGCAACAAAAGGAAAAATAGACCAATGGGATTACATTGTTATGTAACAATACTTAACAATACTTGTTATACAAATATATAACAATACTTGTTATGCAAAGCTTTTGAATAACAAAGGAAAGTTAACAGATTGAAGAGACAACTTACAGAATGGAATTTGCAAACTATACATCTGACAAGAAGTTAATATCCAGAATATACAAGAACTTAAAAGTAAAAACAATCAATCAAACAAAAACCCTGATTTAAAAATGGACAACATATCTGAATAGAAATTTCTCAAAGGAAACAATACAAATGGCCAAGTATATTTAAAAAGGCTCAGCATTACTAATCATCAGAAAAATACTAATCAAAACCACAATGTGATATCTTCTCACTCTAGCTAAATGACTGTTATCAAAAAGACAAATGATAACAAGGGTTGGTGAAGATGTGGGTAAAAGGGAACCCTTATACACTGTTGGTAAGAATATAAATTAGAATAGCCACTATGAAAAACAGTACAAAGATTTCTTTAAAAATGAAAATTGAACTGCCATATGATCCAGCAATTTCCTACTGGGAAGTCTTAATAATAAAGATTGTAATTTCCCACATATATATTTGTAACTTTATTTAAATTCACACATAAATGGTCATACAGAAATGTTTAACCTTTGTCCACATTCACCCAGATTAGAGAGTAACCAAATGTTATTAAAGCATGTCATTTAGAAAAATGTATATTTTGAAAATGTGATTCTTTTTAGGTAAGAATATATATATAGTCTGTATATATATACACACACATATATAATTATATATATGTATGCATACATATATAATTTTATAAATATATGTATACATATATAATTTTATAAATGTATGTATACATATATAATTTTATAAATGTATGTATACATATATTATATATATTATATATACACATATATAATTTTGCCTCATCTTGGGGTTGAATCAAGTTGAAATTTATTTAGCAGTCTTGAGGTTTCATTCAATTGTCTGAAATTCTTGCAAATGACACAGTACACATGCTTAAAAGCACATACCCATAAATTTTTAAACTTCTATTATTGCTTTATTTATCATAGTATTGAGAAACACAGCAGTCATCACTGTAACTGATATCTATGCCATGGAACCTGCAGCAATTGCACAAGGCCCTGACTAGGAGTGTCTGTTTTCCTACATTTTCAGGGTAAGTTACTGATCTATTAATACTATTTGGTGGATAGTTTAAAAAAGAGAGATGTCAGTTTATATTTTGAAACATATTCATGACCCTAGTTAAGAATTGGCATTTCTTTCACATATATTTATATACAAGAATTTGGGGATATCGAAACCCAAACTGCTAACTCATATTCAAGATTGTAGGTAAACTAGGAAAATGATTTAGAGATAAATCAAGCATGAAGCACATTTTGCAGTAAATTATAGCTACTAATTTACATAATTATTTGTTACATTATTAGACACCTTTTCTGAATAGCATTCTAAATATAAAACACCCTGCCCTCAATCATGTTTGGGTCAATTTATACTACTGTGTAATATACATTTCAGGTTTGGTCCTTAAGCTAAACACACCATGGGAAAACTGAGTTTAAAAAATACACCTCCTTCAGGATTCTCCTTCATTAAAACACAGTTTAAACTTGGAAAGATTACTGGTTTTTATAATTCTATTTTCCTTCACTTGTGAAGTTGAAAATGTTGAAAGAAAAACTTTAGATAAATTCAATTTAGTAGAGTTTATTTGAGCCAAGTAAAGTTCATGAATCGGGGTGCACTCAGAAACAGTAGAGGTTAAGGGAGCTCCACTCAGCAATGTGGACAGACGCTATTTAAAAGCAGAAATAGGAAGTGCCATATAGAAACAGCGTCATTGGTTACAGCTCAGCATTTGACTTATTTGGGCATTGTTTGAAGAAGCTTTTGCCTCATATAATCACAATCTGATCAGTTGGCAGCCTTCAGTTGGCTGAAGTTTGGCTGCTGTGATTGTCTAAGACTCAGCTACTTGTAACAAAAATATACTCATTGTTATGTGTTATCCAAGAGAGAACAAGTCACATCAACAGAGAAGTGAGGGAAAACTCCAAAATTGTGAGTGAAGGAAGAGGAAGGGCAGCTTACATGGCCTGGACCAACTAGGATCTGGGAGTAAATCCCCAGTATAGGAGAGGGTGAGTCACTGTCTCTCTGTGATCCATTTTCCCACTGGGAAATTACACAATCCAGGCCATGAAAGTGCACCTTGACCTCCCCAAGCACTGACTTGACTTGGGGAATGGCCGGAAGACTGTGAGAAGGAACTGCTCCAGGAGGTAACATGCCTTAGGTCCTACATCTGCCCTTAAACCTAAGTTGCTACAGCAAGAAGACATTCTTAGTCTTAGATTTTAAACAGCACAGTCCTGGAAACCAGTGGTGCCAGTTCGGGGTATTATGGAAACTTGAGCTATAGCTCATTGAACTGGGGCCTGAACTAATAAACTGTGGCCTGAATTGAACTGATGGGTTCCTGCAACCAGGATTAAAAAGCAAGGCTAGTATGGGCTCCAGCCACCAGCAGTGGAGCCAGACAAATTCCCCCAGGACATAATCAGAATGAGAGTTGCCAAAGAGGGTTGGTCCTGAGCTGGGTGGGTGCTTCTATGAACCAGGGCTTAGTTATGAGCTAAGCAAAAACTGCCTGGTTGAATGGAACTCCAGGGTCAACTGTAAGAGCCAGAATGAGAGAAGGAGCTCCACCAGGACCGGGGTGGGAGATGGACACAATTTCACACTCGTCAGCCAATGCTGCAGTTGCTGGAACCAGCAACCCCAACACCCACCCATGGGAGGACCTTGGTGTGGGGGCAGTTGCCCCTCACTCAGGCATTTTTGTCAGGACCTGAGGACTGCCTCACCTCACTCGCATCACAGCTTGTGCATACACTTGCCACTGGGGGTCTGAATTCAGGCTGGCCTGGTCCAAATCATCCTACATTTGCTTCACCCTCTGAGACTGAGTGTGGGACATAGGCTTCTGAGGAATCCACACCCCAGCCCTCCTCCTGGGGCACCTGAGCAGTTCTCCCAGAGGTCAGAGGTCCTTCTGCTACCCTTCTGCTACCACCTTAGCTGGTTTCTACCTGAAAACACCAGCTACTGACCTGGAGGCTGGCCCACATGACCCATTGCAACCACTTCCAACACAAAAGCACAGAGAGTAGGAACTTAAAGAGTCTCTCACTACCACCGCTACCACCATTGCCCATGTCAACCTAGCTGCTCAGGAGCTTGAAAGCCCACCCACCCACTCACTCAGTACACCACTACTATCATTAGATTCTGAAAAAGTCACCCAGAAACCCAAGAGTCGGCCTGTCTGGAACCACCAAAACAGGTGCCACCATATGCTGTCCCTGGTCACAAAAATAGATATACTCAGCCCATCAACACTACCATTGAAACACGAAGAAGAACCCACCTGGCATTCTAGTTCTCAGCACAACTTCACTGCAGCCTCCACAAATAACCACACCTAACACATTGAGGCAAACACTGATACCAATGGCAATAAGGCTATTTATAGCCAAGTCAGTCATACAATGTCTTCACCAGTGCATCTACCAAAAGGAAAGCCAGACATCCAAACAACCCAACCAACATCATAGACACACTTCAAGAAAAAAGCACCTACCCCCAACCAAAGTAAATTTAAAAATAAGAGTGACTGTTGCTTCGGATGCACAGCAATCAATGGAAAGACAAAGGAAATGTGAAAAAGCAAGGTAATATGACACCCTCTAGAAAACACACTAATTCTCTAACAATAGACCCTAACTAGAAATAAATCTCAAATAAAGAATTTATAATCTTAATGGTAAAGAAGCTCAATGAGATGTAAGGGAAAATACTGTAAACAGTGCATTCGTCAGGGGAGTAACATTTAGAATACACAGCAAACTCAAACAACTCAATGACCAAAACAAAAACCAAAAATAACCCTATTAAAATGTGGTTAAAGGACATGAATAGACATTTTTTTTTTCTCTGAAGAGTACACACAAATGGCCAACAGGTGTATGAAAAAATGCTCAACATTACTAATCATCAGAGGAATAACAAAGCCACACCGGGATGATATAATCTTAATTCAGTCAGAATGGCTGCCATTAAAATGTCGAAAAACAACAGATGGTGAGGATGCAGAGAAGAGGGAACTCATACACTGCTGGTGGGAATGTAAATTAATATAACCTTCATGGCAAAGAGTAGAGAAAATCTGGAAATTTCTCAAAGAGTTAAAAATAGAACTACCATTCAATCCACAATCCTACTACCGGGTATATTTCCCAAAGGAAAAAAAAAAAAATCAATACATAAAAAGATACATACAATACATGCACTTGTATGTTTATTGCAGCACTAGTCACAGTAGCAGAAATATGAAATCAACCAAAGTGTTCATCAATGGATGACTGAATAAAGAAAATGTGATATATACACACAATGAAATATGATTTACTCTTAGGAAGAAACTAAATCACATATTTTGCAGCAACATAGGTGGAACTGGAGGCTACTATCTAAAGAGAAACAAGTCAGCCAAAAAAGACAAATATTACATGTTTCCACTATTAAGTGGGCACAAAAAATGTGCATACATGGATGTAGAGTGGACTGATAGACAATAGAAACTTAGAAGTATGAGGGGATGAGAGTGGGTAGATGATGAGAAACTTCTTAATGAGTACAATGCAGGTAATTTGAGTGATAGATACACTGAAAGCCCTGACTTGACCAGTATGTAATCAATGCATGCCATGAAATTGCACCTGTACCCCATACGTTTATATGAAAAAAGACAAACTTATGATGACATTAAATTTAATAGGTTATTTGAGAGGAAAAATAATTCATTAAACAGACAGCCCTCAGAACCAGATATAGGTTCAGAGCGCTCCCATCTCCTAAATGCAGTGAATATTTACAGGCAGAAAGTGGAGTACAGTGTAGAAATAGCTGAATGGTTAAAGCTAGGCCTTTGACTTATTTGGAAATGGTCTGAACCGTTGGAAGCTTGTGATTAGCTGAAACTTGTCTGCTAATGATTGGCTGAGACTCAGCTATGTGTTACAAAAACTGAACTCCTAAATCAGGTTTCAGTTTATTTATGTACTAACTTAAGGTGCAGTTTGACAGATAGAAACGTAGTCAAGAGACAGTTTCAAGCCAATGTCTTCTTGTTTATGTAATTTAACAAGTTGAAAATTAAAGCAACTAATTTTGCTTTGATAATTGAATTCAATTCAATAATTGAATGTAGTGACTTTAGAGAATCACAAGGACTTATGTCAAAATTTATCTGAATAGGAAATGTGTTTATAGAGCTATCAAGATTATGGAGTTATTCTTACCTTCATATAACTTAGCTTATACTGATGAAAAACTTACCATATTTGACACATTTTATTCCATATTGTTTTGGTCTAGTTTACATTGTTGGATTTGGTTTGCTTAATTATAACAAAGTTTATTTTCTACTGCACAAAAATATAAGAAGATAACATTATAAGAAGAATATATTTTATTAATAATTAGTATTAACACATATTCAAACCTGTCTACTTCAATGACAAAAAAACTAATGAAAGGAAATTTTCCAAATTGGCAAAATAGGAAAACCACAGTCAAAGGTAAATATTATATCTATCTCCTGACTTTTAATGCAGATAGGATTCTCATAGATACTACTTCAAATTAAATTAATGTTATGAGTGGAAGATTGGAGGAGAGAGAGAGAAAGAATGACCGGGAGGTAGAAGACAGAAAGAGACAGAAATTAATGGCATAAAGAGTTGTTTTAATAAAATGGGCCATAGGATGATTTATCCACATATTCCTCATATTTATAAATTTATCATTGACTTGTATAGTCATGAAGACATGAGAAAACAATTGATTTTACTTAATAGGGATGAAAATAAGGTGCACTTTTTATCAAAAGTAAAGGAAATCTATATGTACATCCAGAAAATGCATGGTCATGATCATAAAGAAAACTTTTCATGATATATTTAGGTGCAAATTACTATTTACTTTGAATAATGAAAAATTGAAATCATCAAATAGGTTAAAGGAATATCTGACACTTTTGTATGCTGTTGAAAACCCAGTAAACAATATTCAGTTCAAACTATTAAAACTGTGATATAATTTATGTTGAATCAATTTTGTTGCCAAAAAGTAAATTGAATTACATATGTAGAAAAGTTTTCAGACTATCAAAGTGACTTGCTAGAATGCTTATTAAAATGGAAAGTCAAAATAAATTAGAAGACATTTAAAACTCCTTTCCATCAATTTTTTTATAATTAGGTCTTAAAAGCTAAAACTTAAGAAACTTTGAATCAGAGGTGAAGGAGCTATTATTGTTGCCCTTGATTAAGTTTAAACATATTCAATGGAGCCAGGAATAAAAGCTCTGAGCCTCTTTCTGAGTCATTAATTATCATCAGTGCTATAATAAATATTTTCTATGGAAATAAAACAAATTGGATGCCAATTCAGCATTTCACATATAAAAGAGGCATCGGTAATTAAATAAGTGAGGTTCTTTATAAAACAATTGTTTTGTTAAAAAGGAGTACGAAAGATTCAAATTGTTTCATTAAAATTAACTGAAGTAGACATTATTATTCTTATGAATTTAGACAATTATTTCCACAACATAACCATGACTGATTACATATTTAATTATTGACTTTGCAAGTACTTTCCATAATGTACTTAAACTCTACTACTATCTCAAGAATTTTGAAATAATTTGTAATGTATTGATTTATATAGCATTTATCAAAATTAATGGTAATACCCCATAGAAAATAACAAGCAAACGAATCTCTAGGAAATCCAAGACTAGAAATGAAATTGCTTTTTAAAGTACATTATTGAAAAGCAGTTGGAATTTTTCCAAATTTAATTAGGTATGATAACAAACTTTTTTTAGTCTCAAATGAAAATTAGCCTATGTCAAAATGAAAATCCACTTTTGTGTAAAACCACTCTTCTACTTACTTTATGATTTTCCTGGATGCATGCTTGGATGCTGTATTTAAGGACTTCTATAATGTGTGTCTATATCTGGTCACTATTTCATAATCTCCTTGAAAATTAGATACTTGGAAAATTAGATTCTAGGAATCTAATTACTAAAAAGTATAGTTAGGGAATTCTATACAACTAATTATTTGATACAGTTCAGCAAATTGAAACATTTACATTAAATGCATAATTAGATTTAATTTCCAAAATCAAAACAATAAATTGAAAGTTAGCTTTTAATATGTGACTTCTACATCTTACATTTAGAAGCCATCTGATTTGAAAACATGAAAAAAGTATTATTACTTTTAAATGTTGTGTTTTTGATTTTTAGACTCTTAGGTCAAAACAGCTTTTACCATTGTGAACAAAATATATCAGTGAATTACTTTCATATTTTTCATCAGACACATTTACATATAGTATACCACTTGTTTCAATGAACACAACTTATTTGTATTAGTTTTCTTGGGTTGCCATAAATCTGCAAAACAAATTGGATGGTTTAAAGAAAAGAAATGTATTGTCTCACATTTCTGGAGGCTAGAAATGTCAAGGTGTGAAAAAGGTTGGTCCCTTCTGAGGTCTGTGAGAATCTGTTCCTTGCATCTCTGCTAGCTTCCGGTGGTGTACTGGCATCTTTGACATTCTTTGGCTTGTAGATGCATCACTCTGATATCTGTCTTCATGTTCATATGGCATTCTCTGTGTGTGCATATCTCCCTTTGTCCAATGTCCCCCCTTTTTAAAAGACACAATCATATTGAATTAGGGCCCATCTTAATTGATCATCTGCAAAATTCTATTTCCAAATAAGGTCGAATTCATAGTTACTGTGGTTAGGACTTCCACATCTTTTAGAGGTATACAATTTAAGCCATAACTATTCAAAATGGCCAGTCCGTAACTATTCAAAATGGCCAATGAATTGTAAGCATCATCCATAGGAATTGCAGGGAAATGTCAAAAACATAAAATGTGTTTTTATCATTTATTAAGTTTGAAAGTTAAAAGAATTGTCTGCATGTGAAATAAGCAATCAGATGTGCATAGCGACTTCAAGTCAGAGAAAAGAACATGGGTAGCTGCTGCTTTGCCTCTATCTGTCTTATCTTAAACTCCATGAATCTATGTTTACTTAGGGATGAAATGCGGACAGTGACAGCATCTGCCTTATTATATTGATGTGAAAAATCAAATTCATTAAGCCTGTAACGTTTTTAGCAACATCCCTGGGATATAATAAAGGGTTTATTAATAATAGCCATGAAAACAAAAATAATAATTAGCATTAAGAGCAAATCCATGAGTACCAAATTTGATATGCTGAAGTCATTAAATGAAAGTGATCAGGTTGCAGTGGCACATTTCACAAAGACTTGAGAGTTAAAAGGGTCAAGAAATCAATTGTGCTGACAGTTAATAAAACCAACACATATCCAGAATCCAGCTACTCTGCTTCCTTCTTCTCACACACCTTTCTTTGCTTTTAAGCACAGTAACCTATGAATCATGCTTACAAGTTAACAAGGTTTCCTAATAAATCACTGAGGGCATATTCCCCTTGAAATACTGCTGCTCAAATACACATACAGTTTATTTGGACCATATAAATTCTTAGGTGTAATTGAATAAAGGGTGAAATATTACTCAAAATTAGAAGAAAAAAATGACTTTTTATGCATCAAAGAACAAAATTAAATGTGGTATTCAATATAATGTTTAAATTAATTTTAGCAATACTTTGAAAGATTAGTGAATATATTATAGGTAAAAAATAAACTAATCCACTTGTTTCTTTATCAGAACAGAACATTTCAATTTTTCATCTATCTTAATTTGCTTCTTTTCTCACATATTTTATCTAATTTATTATCAATTAAACTCTGGTCTATGGTCTTTAGCGGTGCCATGAAAAATGTTTAAATAATTTAAGTTCAGTTGTAAAACTGCAATAGGGCAGGGTAGATTTTAAACTTGAAATTCAATTTCAACATGGTCGCAGACTATAATAGAAAGCATAATGGAAGTGCTGTGCCACTCGAGATGTTTTATTATTTATCATGAAATGTAAATGACATCCTGCAGATCATCAGCATACACAATTCACAGAAACTGTATGATGGGCATAAGAGTCATTCATTAGAGTAGATGTTTGATTTGCATGGAGAGGTGACAGTCTGTACTGCTCTGAAATTTTGTTTAATTTTTCTAACCACCAAGGTCATTCCAAATATAGTGAACATTTTCAAAAGACCTGTCAGTACATAGTACAGACACTGTACTTAAAATTCATTTTATACTATATTTCCTTTGCACACATAACTCATGTTGAAGTTTTTCACAATACTGGAATCAAATTCAGTGAACCAGCCCTGGATCTAGGGCACATCCTTAAAATTTAAAAAGGCATGCTACTAGGACAAAAGGGTTCACCCCAACTACGACATTGTTTTTGTGTATGTATCATATCCTCTAGTATAGGTGTCTATATTGCATGTATAATTAACATGTCTATATTTTAGAATTGATTATGCTTTGGGAGAAAACATAGCAATAAAATATGTTCAGAGACTAAAGTATATAACTATAATTGGTATTTCAGTCACATAAAATTAAAAATATACTTTTTCACAAACTGCAGTGATTATATTATCCCCATTGGCGACTCTTATTGACATCACTCTTTATGGAAAACCAAATTAATAATTAGAAGGATGCTTAGAAAGCATCAGTCTAGAGCAAAAAGAAGTGACGCAACCACTGTGGAGAAATATTCTCCTCAGGCAATTATGCATCTTACTGAAGTAATTTTGCTCTTCCTGAGAACACAATGTGTCTCTATCTTGGACTTTGTTGAGAAAGTTGTTCATTTCTGACTTTTGAGGCTTCCATTTTCTATGATTTACCCTGATGATGTCTTTTAATCACACATTAATTTTTGAATCAGAGTTTCATAGGATAAATTAAGCTCCCCCATGTGGCATTATAATCACATTGTAATTGCACTTCTTTGAGATTAAAATTAGGTCCCCTTGATTAGAGTTTTGAGAATTCAAGACTTAAAAATTTTCTTTATTTAGCCAGTTGAATGACTAACCACATTTGTGTGTGGATTTTCGAAGTTTAAACCTCAGAAATCATTCATTGCCCATATAACAATGAAAATATTTGTCTACAGGACTCCAGATTGAGTACAAAAATGCATTGGAATTACACAACCTTAAACATAATAGAAATATCAGTGTATCCTAGGAGATCATACAAAGCCAAGAGACCATCAAAAGGCAAAGAAACGGAAAAGAAAAGATTTGTGGAGCGCAGGATATCACAACTGCTATGATGGTATGATCTAAGGTATTCAGCATTTTGTAATGAGTGTCAAATTAGATAAACATAACTAATTTCTGAAATTACTTCATAATAAAAATTCCAATTCAATCATGTTTAGGTTAGTAACAGGAGCATCACACTCAGAAAATACATGTATCAGTAAATTATTATTATTTGAAATATTATATATTGAATTAATATATTACTAGATATGCTGTAGTTTTAGGACAGATTAATGAACATAAATTCCCAATGCATTCAATGGAAGTAACAGCTAACATATTTTAAATATAAATTATTTTCATCATTATTTGACCATTTTCTTAATATCTGGAAAAAATTGTTTCTCGGATTTCTTTTACAAAATTAAAATTGAACATCAAAATATTCTGCAATCTTGAATTTTATATATCAAATAATAAGCACTATATTATATGCTACATGCTCATGACAATGTACATGTCTAAATACATATTCTGCAATAGTTAATATGTGCCATTCTACAATGGAATTTGCAGATGTGTGCTGATAGAGCCCATAGGAAAGTGATGTAAAATAGAAAAGTATTTATAATATAAGCATACTTAATATGACAAATTAGAGTGAGCATTCTGCTACAGAGAAAAGTGAGGGCAATATCTTTTGGTATAATATATTTGATCATTTATAGATAATGACAAATATGATAGTAGTTGAAGTTTTAAAAATTATTCTTTAAATATCTCAAAGCAGTAAAGAAGATATTCTCTCATATATATGATGCATATATATGAGATGAACTTCTGTGCATCAATTTCCTATGTTAAATAAAGTATGGAAGAAAAACTTAAAGTCTACTGTCTTTGACTGCCAAGGGTGCTGAAGAAAGTTTAAAAGTAGATGCAGTGCAGAAATAATCTTTCTTAATTTGGTACATCACATATCAAGTAGGATTAATAGGCTATTAGCCTTTGCATTTATTATCATGCTCTGACATTGCATCTATCATATTTTAGTTTCATCTGGAAGGTGTAAACAGCACATCTCTTTCAATTTATCTTGTGATATAGCATTAGATGGCAAGTTGCTATTTTGTTAATTAACTTATAAGACTTAAAGATTACTGTAAATAGAAACAATAATGAATATTCAAGATCATCTACTGTTCCGAAATTAACCTGCATTCCAATAGCTGCTCCACCTCTCACTATCAGTAAAACTTTGAAGTTTGATTAAAAAAAATATATTATTAAAGTTTGTTTTTAAAGTATTTTGTCCTCAGGTTAGTACATACCTATCAGTTAAAAACCATATGTCATATCCTCTGTGAAAAAAAAAATGAATAGAATTTAAAGGAAGCTGATTCCATGTTTAAGTAATTTATTTTGTTTTTGTTCCACTAATTCCAACTTAGAAAACCTTTCACTAGATTCAGAATTAACAGGAAGATAGAAACAATAATGATACTTGCTTTCATCTATGGTGAATATTTTCAACTTTTTTTTAGTTTATTAATTTATTATTTCATATTTATTAAGCTTTTAGGATGTGCTAGGATATAATATGACAATATACTGATAATAATGCTATAAAGAAGGTCATACTTGGTTAGGGAGATAGAGAGTGACTGGAGATGGTGGCACTGTAGGTCAGGTGCTCAGAAAGGACATCTCAGAAAAGTTCACATTTGAGCAGAAACCTAAGTGGAATAGGGAAAAAGATGAGAATATTTCCCACAAGAGTAGTTGGAGCACAGGAAAAATCCAGAGAAAACCATGGGCCAAATTTTAATTGAAATGTTAAAAGCCCATATGAGAGTGGGAAGAAATTAGAGAAGTGGCTTGAGTTTGTTACCATAAATACCTTTAAAAAAAATCAGTCCAAATTACCTCTTTTGTGTATCAAATAATTTTCAATGACAGAGCTACCTTAGGATAAATAGGATTATACATAAGATATTCAAGAAGTAGACTGCTATAAAATTGCTTAAGCTAAATAATTGACCTATTCAGTTATTCCAGTAAGCCTTAGAATTAATTTAATAGACAAAAATAAAACACAGTCAGATCCAGTCAGTAAGAAATGAACTTTGCTTCATTTTTGAGATAGTACTACACAAAAGTTGCATTCTATCTTGTGTTGAGGTTTTATGAAATTATGAAAAGTCAAGGGCAATCATCACACTTCTCTCGATAAAATCAGTTAGCAGTTTCCTATTGCTGGCATTTTCCTTCCCCTAGTTCACCAATATCATCTCACACACACTTACACCATTTTACAAGTACATTTAAAATACTAAGATCAAATATTTATGATTCATCAATGTCCTAAAAAGTAAAATGGAGGACACACCTGTATTTGAATAAAGTTGGGTTTATTGTCTTGTAGCAATGAGGGTAAATGCACACGATGGGAATCAAATGGCTTTGATTTGAGAGTCTTTGAATATGTATCATAGCAATTTGTCTTGTGTTAGGGAATTTTTCATAGATTCAAGGAAGTAGTGCTTTGTTCTAGACTGGATTTTATCAGGAACTGAAGATAACTCTATGATTGGGTATCTCAGTATTGCTTATGTAGAAGCTGGGAAGAATAACGTAAGGCTAAAGCTGTCACGGATAAAGCAGCAGCAGTAATTTATATTAGACTGATGATAAAAATATTTGATAACTATTGTATTTGTACCTAGTTGCTGTTTTCTCTAAATTTGCACATGAATATGGAGTGGTCTTATTTTTGTCTGATTCACTGAACTCACAGAGAGTCTTTGTCTGATGTTGATGCTGAATTATTTATGAAAAAGAGCATCACGGCAAGTGCCATACAAACTCGGAGGAACACCAAGGCCTTGTTGAAAGTGCAACACCAGCCCCAGGCCAGATCCTGGGTCTCAAAGGTACTTTTCTATTCCTTTAATGTGCATGTCGGGTTTGGGAGATAAAGTTTCCTGGACTTACAAAAACCCTCAACAACTTTCACTCTTATTTTCCAAAAGTGAATAAATAAGATACATATCAAATGTTTGTAAGGAATGATTGAGGGGAAGACACCTGGCCCTGGAGATTTGGGGGGGGGTGGGGGTGGGGGTATTCTTTTAATCACAAATTATTTCTTAAAATCAGTATTAAAAATTTCAACTTTTTATTGCTTCTTTCAGTTTTTAAGGGATATGCATTTCTAAAATTTGTTTCGTTTCTTCTAAAGTTTCAAATTATTGGAAAAATTTCTTCCAAATATGTTATATTTAGAATATATTTTTGATATGTAGTGACATTTCCTTTTCACTTTTGTTTTTTTTATTTCTCTCACTTTTTAACCAGTAATTCTGCTAAATGTTGGCCAATGTTTCTAGTCTTTTCAAAAAATCAAAATTAGCTATATTTATTTTTATTTATCATATGTTTCTATTTTATTCTTTTGTATCTTTAGGTTCAGTGGGTGTTAACTTCTTGAGATGAAATTGCAGATTCTTTTATATGTCTTTTTTAATCTTATGCATTACAATTATAAATTTTCCTTTTGGTTTATCACAAGTTTTGATATATTTTTAATTACTTAACTCAGAGTATTTTATTATTCTCATTGGGCTTTCTTCTTCGATTTTGAGATATTAGTGAGTATATTGTTTAATTTTCAAGAAGTTGGTTGTTGTTCATTTACCATGTTATTACATTCTAGCTTAATTTATCTATTGCCATAGACTATTCTATGACTGTTTTTGAGGCCTCAAATTTACTGAGCTCTATCTTCCACTATGTGATTATGTGAACATGAATACAATGTGTATTTTGCCATTGTCAGTTGTTATGTTGTATATGTCAAGTAGATAGGTTTTGTTAATTGTGTGTTTAATTATATTGTTCAGAGCTTCTATAAATTTGCTGGTTTTTGTTTTATTCTCTTTAGATATGGTTGTTAATATTTCATATTTTAGTTTTGCTGTGGTCTGAATATTTGCGTCCTTCCAAAATTTACATGTTGACATCCTAACCTGCAATGTAAGAATATTAGGAGGTGGGGCCATCAAGAGGTTCTTAGATCGTGGGAGCAGAGTCTTCCTGGTGGGTTAGGTTTGGGAGATAAAGTTTCCTGGCCTCATAAAACCCTCAACAACTTTCATTCCTGAAAGTATCTATTTGATTTTTTTCCTAAAATTTCAATCGAGCTGCTTGTTTCTTCCATGCAATATTTTATACTCAATTGTGTATAAAAGAAGCTGGTGAGATTTCCCTTCAACATAAATGAGCAATTACAGTGTTTCACATGCACATTTTAAAAAAAATTTAACTTGTCCTGATTCTATTTTGTAAATGGAAAACAGTCATATCTTTCTAAGCAGTAATGGAGGAAGACTAGTGCTTTGTGCATTTTGATATATTTGAGTTTACCACAATGTCAAACGTTTGACACAATTGGATTTCTCATAAGTATCCTAGTTCAGGTACATCTGAATGCTAAATAATACTGTGTTTAAGTTTTGTGTTGCAAGAACTGTGCTACAAAAAGCAAGAAAGAAACCACAAAAATTGGCATTGCTATTAAAGAGGCCAGAGAGAGACCCTTTCTATTATCTGGGGACATAGTAAGAAGGCATCATCTATAAGCCAAAAAACAGGCTCTCCCCAGACACTAAATGGATCTTAATCTTGGACTTCTCAGTCTCAAGAACTGTGAAACATAAGTTTCTGCTGTTTATCAGCTCCCCAGTTCATGGTAGTTTGACATAGAAACCCAAACAAACTAATTTTTTTTTTCCTGTTTGTTTTGAGGTTATAAGGTGTGTGAAAATTTTAATATGTAATATTTTAATTGATTTATTATTTCCCTTCAAGTGATCACTCTCTTGTTCTCTAGAAATGATTTGTGCATTAGGTTTACTTCATGAGCTTTGCTGCAAAGAGTGATTTCCCGAAATATACTTTTCTATTATTTATTTTTAAATATTTCCTGTTTTAATTTGTGCATCTTGTAAGCTTGATATGCTTATTTTAGCAGTCGGAAGTCTTAGTTTTATAATGGAAGATTTTAGTGCATTTACATTTAAAGTAATGACACATATTTGGGATTTATATCCACCACCTTTTATTGATTTTTATTTGTACCATCTAGATATTCTATTTTCTTTTCCCTCTTGAGGTCGTTTTGATTAAATAAATATTTTGTTATTCCCCAAATTATCAACTCATGCTTGATTTATTAAAATCTAATGCAAAATAGACTGTGGTTGATAGACTAAAAAGATGGTAATTATCAATTCATTTTCTTCTTCTACACACATGGAACTTGACACATGTAGAAGTAGAGGTAGCCTGTCCTTTTACTTGCCTGGATTACGCAATGTAGAAGAAATGACACTGCACTGGTTCCCAGGCTAGATTTTAAGAGGACGGTGAGATTGTGCTGTCCTCCTCTTGGATCCCTGAAATCTCACACAGGACATCGTATACATATTATGTTTATAAGAGAGGAAAACCCATGAAAAATTAACAAAAAAATATTGAGAAGTTCTACAGTAGGACACATGTTTAAAAATTAGAGGAGGTCTAATTTTGGCACAGTAATTAGCCAAATCCAAATATGGAAAAGAATTTCTCGAACAAATAGGAAAGTCTAGACTACTTGATGGACATCTAAAGTGAATATTAGAAAGTGTTCCTCTATTCAGTGGTAGGGTAGAGCCAGATAAGTTCTTATGGGCCCAAATAGAACTCAATATTGAAGTATCTATGTATCAAATTAAATAATATAATAATTTGAGCTAAAATTTTTCCTTTTATGCAAGACATTGGTGAGTAAATAAGAAACCACACCAAAAGGCAGAATCATGTATACAATTGCATCATGGAAACATTTTTAACTGTGACTTTTCATTATGCTATAAATTCATGTAAGACATAATTAATATCATACAGTCAATTAAGTACCTGGATTCAGAATTAAACTCATTCTTAAATAGTTTAATAATGACTTATACTACTTTTAAAAAAACTTGAGTAGGATTTAAAATTTTAGTGGCACACAAGTTCAAAGCAAGAGTATATCTTAATGTATTACTATTTTCTTTGCAACAGTTGTAAAGCATTAACTTATATATTTGTTCATGTAACACAAGGTAATTATAATGGTTAGATGTTTGTATTCAACCTCTTCTGGTTTGTATTTTTAGCAAATATTTTAATTGAGATGTAATCATATGTAAAGAACACCAGTAATTTTGTTATGAAATATTAATAAGAGAAAAATATTTGTAATGTTTCATCAACTGTTTACCTTCAGCATAAGCTGAAGAGTGAGTTCCACATCCAGGTTTTTACTTTCACTTATATTTTATATTGAAGAAATATGAAGTCTTTACTCACAGCTTTGGGTCACTTGAAAAGGCAGAAGAGTGTGTTGATAACATCAGAGAACTCTGGATCTTCAAGTTGCAATGAGTTATATTATGGAAATGCTACAGAATATTACAGAAATATTACAGAAATATTATAATTGAGAATATTACAGAAATATATACTTATTTATGCTCTACTATGAAGGAATATATCATTTCTGGATATTTATGCTATCTTTCTCCCTCTGCTATCAAGTACTGGGGAAACCTTGTGCTGCCTTTTGTGTAACTATATAGTATTTTTGAAAAAATTCTAAAATCTTATTTTAACATTTTTATGGTTTTGCGCACATTTAAAGGGTTTGAGTTTTAATGACATTGAATATATTCCTGAGATAAGACTCTTTACCAAATTATTTGAAATCATATTACATCTATCAATTTTCCAGTCACAGACTCATGTGAAAAATGCAATTTTTCTCTACCTTAATTTAGTTTTCTATTCTGAACTCTCATTCTTCTTAGTTTAGTATTTTTATCAATCACATTCACAAAAATTTAGTCTGATTCAGTGACTACTCAGTCATCTCAGGTTTGTAACTGAGTCATAATCAGGTATAAAACTCAGTGTCTTTTTTCCCTTCTCCTTTCTTTCCTCCTTAATTTATATATACATATACATATATAAAATTAATATTATATATTAATTATATATAAATTATTTGCAGAAAGTATTATATACATAATTATATATATATAAAATGCAAATAATTTTGAGCACTTAAGACCCTGGAGATATAGATGCTAAGAAGACAGTCACAGAGCTTAATTTTATAAGATATATTATTTGGGAAAGAAGACAGATAACAAATAAGTAAATAGATGAACGAATGAGACATATTCAGACAGTACTCTAAATGCTATAAATGAAAATGAAGATCGTGTAAAGTAGAGTGGGATCTATTTTGGAAATAAGTATAACCGGACAAGATTGCTGACAAGATATAATGAAAAGAAATAAGTATAATTCTTATATTTTCATAACAGCTTTAATGATGAGTTATTGAGACTAGAAAAAGTGAAAGAGCAGTAGAAGACATGGTGTAGAGGAGAATCAGGAATTCTGTTTCCAAGTCTTAAGGGTCATTGAATTATTTGATTTATTTTTTAGATATTTGATTGTGCAACTAATAGAGTCACAGTGCCTTTTCATTGATTTGATTTAGGCGTGATAACAGAGAGAAAAACTGAAAAGAAGTAAGCTTTCTAACTAATTATTAATTAGCAAGTAGGATGAAATAATGATTATGAAGAAGTAGATTAATTTGGTGAACTGTACTAGTTAAGCTTTCCCTTTTTAGCTGCTATTAAAATAAGATAAAGAAAATTATTTAATCGAGATGGAAGCATATTTTTCTCCTACATGAAATGAAGTCAGTAGGAGGGCAACACAGGTCTAGCATGGCACTTTTATGATGTTAGCAAGGATCCAACTTCCTTCAGACCTTCTACTGCATCACCTCTTGCGTGTGGCTGTCCATACTCAAAGCTGCCTCCAGTAGGCATAAAATTGAAATACAACTATTACTGTTTTATGAATCATGTTTGTGCTTCTGGCAGAAAGAAGAAAAATGTGGAGAGGGGCAAAAAGATGGCAGCCACATAGTCTGAGAAATTAAGGAGTCAAGATTTTCTAGCAAAGTAAACTGGTGCCATTAATGAAATCATGATTCTACTACTAAAGCTTTGACATTTCTACTGAATCTACAATAAATACTTACTATTTATAATACATCAAATATACTTTTTAAACAAATATTTAATATGTATTGTTTGATTAATATATTACTTAATACATCTCACACAAAATTTGCAATCTTTCATCCCAAACTTCTATAATTGCAGTGCTATACCTACCATTTATTGAGAATTCCATTCTTCCAGCTATGCAGGCTAAAAAATCAGGAGTTATTATTGATATTTTTCCTCACATACTAGCTCTAGTGTTTATATTCTGTTGTCTTAACTTCAAAATATTTCCAGATTCCAACCACTTCTCATGACCTCCAAGGCTAATTCCCTTGCCAAAACCACATTTGGATTTTATAATAGGATTCTAACTGGATTTTCATTTATTCCTGTAATGCTGAACATAGTGGTCTGTACTATCCTTTAAAATTGAAACTTAGATTATGTGCCAAAACCACATTTGGATTTCATAATAGGATTCTAACTGAATTTTCATTTATTCCTGTAATTCTCAACATAGTAGTCTGCACTATCCTTTAAAATTGAAACTTAGATTATGTCATTCCATTACCACTCTGATGTTGTCATTTACTACCTTTCCCTCAATCATTCTTCTGTCCACCTCTGTCCTTGCAGTTCCTTCAACAGACCTTCAAGGATACTCTTGGCCAAAGATCTTTGCACTAGCTAGCCTTTCTATTTGAAATTGTCGTATTTCAGATAGCCTATGGTTTGTTCTCCACATGCTTCAAATCTTGGCTCAAATTTTAATTGCCTTGTGAGTCTTTTCTCTGGCTGGTCACCCTATTAGAAATTATAACATTCTGTCATGGTGTGAGCATTTGTGCCCTGCAGCATTCATATGTTGATATCTCTTTTTTTTTTTTTTTTTTTGAGACGGAGTCTCACTCTGTCTGCCAGACTGGAGTGCAGCGGCGCGATCTCGGCTCACTGCAAGCTCTGCCTCCCGAGGTCAAGCAATTCTCTGCCTCAGTCTCCCGAGTAGCTGGGATTACAGGGGCCCGTCACCACATTCGGCTAAATTTTGTATTTCTAGTAGAGATGGGGTTTCCTCATCTTGGCCAGGCTGTTCTTGAAGTCCCGACCTTGTGATCCGCCTGCCTTGGCCTCCCAAAGTACTGGTATTACAGGCGTTAGCCACCGCGCCCAGCCTTTCATATGTTGAAATCTTAACTTTCAAAGTGTTGGCATTAGGAAGTAGAGTCTTTGGGAGTTGGAACCTTTGGGAGTTTCGACTGTGGAGACCCTCACGAATGGGAGTAGTGCCCTTATAAAAAAGACCCAGAGAGCTCTTTAGCCCTCTCTCTGTCACATGAGGAGGATACTAAGATAAGTTAGCGGTCTGGAAGAAGGCCCTCACTAGAACCAATCATGCTGGCATCCTGATCTCAGACTCCCAGCCTCCATAACTGTGGGAAATGAATTTCTGTTGTTGTTAGGCACCCCATTTTATGGTACTTTGTTATAGCAGCCTGGACTAACTATGATACATGCCGTTCTCCTAAATGGTATTCTCAATTCTTTTACCTTTATTTATTTTTCTTCATTACATATATCTGCATTCATTATATTAGAATTCCTTTATTTGTCCAGTTTTGTGCATATCTATCATACTAGAACTCTTTTACAACAGGAGTTGTTTTGTGTGCTAGGACTCTAGTACTTACAAGATTACTTATCACATAATAATTGCTAATTAGTTAATGAGTAAATGGATAAATGAATAGAATGTAAATAATTAAAGGAAAAGGTGAGTGGATATTACATAACAGTTACCATTCAATGCTACAGCTGAAAAATGCCTTTGAGATGCCTGTTAAACAATTAAACACTAATGTTGGAAATGAGGAGCTACAGCTCAAGGTAAAAATTGGAGTTGCAATATTTTAGTGTATGGATAGCATCCAAAGTAATCATAAGAAATAGGATGCTCTATTAAATTCTGGTAAAGGTAGAAAATTTACTTGAAAATAAATTCTAAATTTACAGAGAGCTCAATGACCCTTGAACATTTTATTTAAACTATATCTATATATGCCAGGTGCAGTGACTCATGCCTATAATTCCAGCAGTTTGGGAAGTTGAGGCAGGCAGATCACTTGAGGCCAGGAGTTCGAGACCAGCCTGGCCAACATGGTGAAATCCTATCACTACTAAAAATACAAAAATCAGCCAGGACTGGTGACACACACTTGTAATTCCAGCTATTCGGGAGGCTGAGGCAGGATAATTGCTTGAACCTAGGAGGCAGAGGTTGCAGTGAGCCAGGATTGCACCACTGCACTCCAGCCTGGTGACCAGAGTGAGACACTATCTCAAAAAAATAAAATTAAAAAAAAATACAATACAATAAAATAAATCTATATAGAATGAACCAAATTACCTAACATATAATATATACACATACGTAATATTTTATTTGTTTTGAATTTTTTCCTGTAGCGAGAAACGCTTGAATCAGATTATATATAAATTCTTTTTCTAATCTACAAGTTTGTATCTCTGATAAAGACAAAATAAAATTATTCTCTACCACCTGGTACTGAAGTAATTTAAATCTCTTAGAGACATGCTTTAAATTCTTATAGACAACATTTGAAGAATATTTTCTTGGATCTTTTCAAAATTTGCAGGTGCTAAGAGGAAATTCCAGTGTTGTGTCTTTCCAATTCATTAGTTCTTTTAAAAAGTCCAAAGTAGGCCAGGTGCGGTGGCTCACGCCTGTAATCCCAGCACTTTGGGAGGCTGAGACAGGCGAATCACGAGGTCAGAAGATCGAGACCATCCTGGCTAACACGGTGAAACCCCGTCTCTATTAAAAATACAAAAAATTAGCCAGGCCTGGTGGCGGGCACCTGTAGTCCCAGCTACTTGGGAGGCTGAGGCAGGAGAATGGTGTGAACCCGGGAGGCGGAGCTTGCAGTGAGCCGAGATTGTGCCACTGCACTCCAGCCTGGGCGACAGAGCAAGACTCTGTCTCAAAAAAAAAAAAGTTCAAAGTAGACATTTTTTAAACATTCAGACTTCTGAAGTAGTAGTGTTTTCATTTCTAAGAAAGTCCTGATTGTCAGAGATTTCATAACCTATAAGATTATGGGATCATTTTCTAAAATATTTCATAATAAAAGCTGTAGATATAGCTAGCATATTACCTGGCCAAGAAGCTATTTTTATTTTGTAGAAAATCAAATATAGAACCCTCTAACTACTTTATCTAATTGCTTTATTAATTCCAATATATTTAATTTTTAAAAAAAATTTCTATTTAATTTTTTAAATCATTAGTATGTCGAGAATAGTCTTATGGGTTAACGTGTAACTTTATTATCTTTCTAAATGCTCTGGAACTTATCATCTGGAATTCTTTCAATATTGAATGTCCATTTCAGTATTATAAACAATGAAAATAATATACATTAATGACTACTTTCTATAATCTTGAAAATAATTTTGGAATGTCATTGTTTATAATCATGCTTTTTGCTGATATTGCAAAGACATTTTATCATCTGATAAATGTTTTTGTTTAATTTAATGTACAATGTTTACTAGGAATGACTTTTGAAATTATTCAAATTAGACTTTAAGGCTTATTAATAAAATCATACTTTACTTGGTTATAGCGTAATGCTCTTCTAATACATGGTGGAAAGTTTTCTCAGTGTTTATGCATATCTAATTGTGGCTGAGAGCCTCCTATAGTCGTTTTCTTAGTGGTGAATTATGAAATAAATTGATTTTTGAAAGACTGAAGAGATACTGTAACTTACTTAGTTCAAACTAAAAGTTCCTGATTATTTCCTAAAATCCCTTCATAACAGGAACATCAAAAACGGGTTTGAGTAAGTAGTCCAACCCAACTCTATTACTCTACATTTGTAACTCCTTTTTTTTTTTTTTTTTGAGACAGATTCTTGCCTGTTGTCCAAGCTGGAGTTCAGTGGTGCAGTCTCAGCTCACTGTAACCTTCGCCTCTGGGATTCAAGTGATTCTTGTGCCTCTGCCTCCCAAGTACCAGGATTATAGGTGCATGCCATCACACTTGGCTAAATTTTGTACTTTTAGTAGAGACGGGGTTTTGCCATGTTGGGCAGGCAATGACCTCCTGGTGTCAGGTGATCTACCTGCCTTGGTCTCCTAAAGTGCTGAGATTACAGGCATGAGCCACTGAGTCTGGCCTCTAACTGTATATTTATGGTGATTCTTCATTTAGACATAGATATCTGAATCTGAACACTTAAAACTGACTTTTTTCCTAGTGAAGCTTTCACTTGTTCTTTATATGTTGAAATATATTATTGTCAATTAATTACCTTTATTCTCTATCTTACAGTTATAATCTTATATTAGATTTTGATATGTATAGTTTATCAATTAATGAGTGTTGTTCAAACAGCATTTAGCAGTATAGCTAAAACAGAATTACAGAATATATATTATGAAAAGAGGCTAAAATATGTTTTTGGAAATGAGGAAATTGAAGACACATATATATGGCTGTCTTTTTGTGGTTTTGAAATTAGTGTAATGCTAATGTATAAAATAAATTGGAGTTTTTCTTTTAATATATTCTAAAATAGTTTAAATATTTTGGAGAAAAATATTCATAAATTAACATTTTCTCAGTTTCAAACAATGTAGTCTTGGTGTCTTTATTTCAATAAAGTACCTTTAATTGCCTTTCAAGTCTTTTCTGTGCTGTTTTGCTGTTGAAACGTCTGCTTTTTTCAAGGTTAATTTTAATGATATATATTTGCTTAGAAATTACTTATTTTCTCTATGTTTTAAAGGCATGCTCAATAATTATCTGCAGTATTTTCTTATAATCTTTCTGATTTTAGTAGTATAAAAAATTATATTTTATTTTTATTAGTAATCTTTTTATCTTGTACTCTTTCATTAATCTTTTCAGAGAAGCATTTTTGATTGTTTTTTCTTTTGCATTATTTCAAAACTGATATATAGGAAAAAACACTTCAGAAAAACAGAAATTTCTAGAATGCTACATAAAATGGTTCTATTATTAGACATTCTAGTGACAGAATGCTTAAATTTATTTATATTACTTTGTTCAGCATTTAATCATTTTACTTTCATCTTCTGTTTGTGGAACTTTTGATTTTAACTATCTGTTTCTCAAGGGAAACACTCTGAGATGATAAAAACTCTTAAACAATAACAAAAAAACTGACTACAGGGTTCTATATTTTCTTGTTTTAAGCTTGTTCCTTGTTTCTGTTCCTCAGAGGCACATAATAGAGTTTGTATTTGTATGTGCACATGTGTGTTTGTATATGTGTGTTTCTTAGACAGTAAGTACTTCTTGTGATTCATAGTGCAGTTTAACATTGAAAATCAATAACCTCCAGTTAAGTGATGATTTAAGCAGCAGAATATAAAATGCTTATTCTGGGGCTTACATACTTTATCCTATAAAAATTCAGAATCTGTTGTGAACTATTATGTTCAGAAATTCAGATGAAGGAAAGAAGTTATTTTTAGTAATTTTATATAGAGATCTGAATCTGTCTTGTATAATAGAGTCTCATTAAAAACCAGCAAATAATTTTAAGTCTGCATACATTTTTTCTTTTGTCTACATAACGACTACCTTACATATAAGTCTGTGTAATCAATCAGAATCAATGCAATAGTATACTTGAAATGTAAATTACCATCAGATTTGTTTTAAAAGTGGTTTCTGTATAATAGAAACTAATAGAACTCTCCATAATGGATCTTCTGGGGTGCCATTTTAAATACTGGAAAGATAATTCAATTGAATGCACTTAGACTGTTTTAAAGGCCAAATAAATGATGTATGTGTTCACTTGGGACGTCAATCTGAAATATTTCTTCAAATTCAAATGAAATCCACAGAGAAAATTTTCCAACTAGGCTCTACAGTGAAGAAATATAATTCATTGTTTTAAATATACCTTATTGGCAATAATCCCATTATATTTTTTTATCACAATGCCACACTAAAAGTACACTCATGTTTCGCTTCACAATGAGGATACATTCTGAAAAATATGCTGTTAGGTGATTTTGTTATTGTATGAATATCGTGGAATGTGCTTAGACAAACCTAGATGATATAGTCTACTACACACCCAGGATCTGTACTATAGCTTAAGGCTCCTAGGCTACAAACTTGTACATGTCACTATACTGAATACTGTAAGCAATTGTAACACAATCGTATTTGTGTATCTATACCTATCTAAGCATGGAAAAGTTATAGTAAAAAATACTGTATTTCTACTGGATAACTTTAAGATAATATAATAATATGATATAAATCTATATTATAAATTAAATTGTTAAATTAATTATAAATATTAAATTATTTACTAATACAAATAAATTATCTATATTATATTTTACTAAAATGTAAATTCATAGATTTTATTATATACTCTATATTACTGTAACATAAACATATATAATATGTATATTACATAAATGTTATATAATATGAATTTATATTTATAAATTATTTACAAATTAATATTCATATTTATAATATGAATTTATATTATTCCAGTGAAATACTGTAGTTATCATCTTAAGGAGCCATTGTTGTGTGTGCTGTCCATTGCTGACCAAAATGTCATTATGTAGTACATGACTATAATGGAAAACAGTTGTATGTGAAGTGAGGAAGACAAAACAGAAATTTAATACTTAAAAGATCTTATATTTTGGGGCTGGCTAATAAAGATCGTAATAAAAAATTTTAACTTTGTTAATTTAGTATTACATGTTAACATATCAGGGATATGTTCTAAAAGAACAAAAATAAGCTGTATTTTAGATTAGTTGAGAAAAAAAATGGGACAATAAAACTTAATTCAATTAAAAGAAGGAAATAGATAATGAGAAAATAAGAGCAAGACCATGACTTAAAAAAAAAAAAAGTTGGTAAATGTGTATTCAAATATATGCATAATCAATCCTAAAATATGTAAATGATATAGATTATCCCCTGAAAAGTAGATTTATAAAAGCAGATTAAAATATGACCCAAATCCAGTAATCTTCTGTTTTTAAAAGATGCAGCGATAAAATATTGACAAAAAGGAACGATATAATAGGAAGATTTGATTTATAACAATTGAATAGGTAAATCAGGAATTCAAAAACTATCTCTATAAAGGATCATATTATAAATATTTTAGGCTTTGCAGATTTAAATTTCTCTTGCAACTTTTCACCTCTGTTGTCGTAGGATGAAAGCAGGAATCGATTTGTCTGTGTGACAATAAAATTTTACACGTGGAAACAGTACACTGGCAAGAGTAGATGACCTGAATAGCCCTTATTGTTGAAATAACTAAATGGTTGGATTTTTTAAAAAGTTGATTTTTTAAAAACTCGACAAACAATATCTTAATAAAAAAGTAAACTAAAGGTTTTAACAGATATTCTGCCAAAGAATACATATGCATTGCAACTTAATTACATGAAAAGATATCCAATATCATTAGATGGTAGGCAAATGAAAAATAAAACCCTGATATATCCCTACATTACAAAGATGGCTAAAATTTAAAAGACCGGTCATACCAAGTATTAGCTAAGATGTGGAGGAAATGAAATTTTTTACACTGCTGGTGAAAATATAAAATGGTATAATTACTTTGTTAAACAGTTTGACAGCTTTTTAAAAATATATACTTTCTTTGGAACTTGGGGCATTCTGGTTTCCTATTTGACTGTCATTTTTTTTTCTTTGTGAATCCGCTATCTTCTCTGTAACCTGTGAATGTGGCTGTGTGAGACTTTCTATCATTTCTACCTAAAAGTTATCGTTAAGAAATTCTATCTACTCTCATGGATTTAAAATGCTATATACAATGCTATAAGTAGAAAACTTTGCCCAAACCGTTTCCTCAGGCTTAACTTTTCTTCTTACATCTACAACTCACATCCTTAATAGGCACATAAAATTTACACGCTAAAAGTAGAAACGTTAATTCCTACCCACTGCCTTTACACACACACACACACTCTTCCCTGCTTTTCCCTTCAGTCTTCCTCATCACAATAATCTTCACTCCTCAACTCTTCAGCCTCTCAAGCAAAAACATGAGACTCTTTTAATTCCCCTGCTTTGTCACACACAAAATCAGTTAGGTCTGATGAATTTACCAAAAGTTTGGTACATATACTAGACTGTCATCAAGATTACTTTTTTGGTTATTTAACATAGATTTTGGTTAATTTCCAGTTAAGGGAATTATTATTTTAAATAATATTGCAAAGATTATTCATAATAATACTAACAAAGAGTAGCAGCACAAACTCAATTTAATATATGCAACTATATAATTTTCTAATATACAGTAGAAAGCAGACATTATTCCTTCAACTAAATAATTCATTTAATTAATCAAAATCCTTGTTAGAGGTGAACATGAACAGTTTGTTCAATATTGAAAATATTTTCAGAGAATGAGGTAGAAGATTTGTTAATAACAAGAAAGCAACCTTGATCATATATGTTCTAAAGTTATGCATTTATTTATTAAAGGTATACATATTTCATAAAGTATATCTAGCAGTCTGAATAAACAACTTACTGAAAACTTGTATCTATTTAGTATTAAATTTTTAAAAATAATTAGTTGTTATATGCACTATAGTATTTATCCTTATAGTTATTTACTTTATTTAGTTATTATGATAATTTAATTTAGGGGACATAATACTAGCAAGTGTAACCAGAACTAAATTTCTCCCAAATGGAAAATTCCAAATTTTCTTAGGCATTTAGCATAATATTCTAATCATGTATAATGATTTCAAGTTGTACTCTAAAATTAAAACATGAATATTTTATGATTGCAATTCAAATGACTGCAGGGATGGAAGTTATAGATGAGCTCAACGACATGGACTTCTATTCACCAAGGCTGGCCTGGCTATAGCCACTGCCAGCAACCGTAATGAACACTAAGTTCCAGATATGGCACTATTTCCTGGGATAATCAGACAACTACCTGGTTTGCAAGTTGATTATATTGGATTTCTTCCATCACGGAAGCAGGGGTGTTTTGTTCTTAGGGTAATGGACACTTACTATGGGTATGGATTTGCCTTCTCTATATGCAGTGCCTCTGGCAAACCTACCATTTGTTTACATACAAAATGCCATATCTACTGATATGGTATTCATAGAGCATTGCTACTGAAAAAGAAATTCATTTCACAGAAAATTAAATGTCCAGTGGACCTGTGATCATGGAATTCACTGGTGTCGCCATGTTACCCACTGGCCCTGAAGCAGGTGGTTTGATAGAATGGTGGTAGATAGCCTTTTGAAGTATCAGGGCTTTGGGGTAACAGTTCTGCCTTCTGTGGAGAGCTAAATAAGTTAAGGGCCAGTATACAGCGGCCACTTTTGGCCTATTTATCTAACAATTTATGCTTCAGTTTCCAGTCTTCTGAGCTGCTGACAAACTTCAGACCTGCCAGACCACACAATCACATCACATAACCCAATTCATATATATGTATATGAATATATATATATATTTTTTCTTAGGTTTGAATGTGTTCCTTTCTAAATTTAGACGTTGAAACTTCAATGGTCAATGTGATAGTAGTAAGAGGTGGAGCCTTTAAGAGGTCATGAGGACTCCTCTCCTCACCAACAAGAATGGGTGCCTTTATAAAAGGGATTGACAGAAAGAATTAATCCTTCTTTTGTCCTTCTGCCTTCTGCCATGTGAAGTCACAAGTATTCCTGCCCTCTGGAGGTGGCAACATTCATCTTGGAAGCAGAGACCAGATTCTCACCAGAAATAAGCTTGCTGGTGCCTTGATCTTGGACTTCTATGGCCTCCAGAACTGTGTGGAATGAGTTTTCATTGTTTATAAATTATCCAGTCTCAGGCATTCCATTATAACAGCAAAAAATACACTGAGACTATATGTTCTTAAATGATGTCTAAAGTCCATCAACTTCCCTGACCATAATCACATGTATAATAATTTCCCATGCTCATTGTGTCTAAACACACTAGACTCCATCTTGCAACTTGAAAGCCTGCCAGGCCTGCTTTTGACTTGAGGATTTTGTACTTGTCACCTCTGCTAATAATACTTGTCCTACATCCATCTATATGACTCACATCTTCACTTTCTTCATGTCTTACTCAAATGTTGCCATCTCATAAAGGCTTATTTGAACATATTCCCAACCCAGATTTTCTTTCCTTGCTTTATTTTTTATTCTTAACATTTATGACTATTTAATTGGTATAAATGTTCTAATTCATCTCATTTATTATGTGTCTCCTTCATTAGATTATAAGCTTCTGAAGGGCAGGAATATTTGTCTCTTTTGTTAGTTGCTGTACACTCCACCTTGAAAAGTGCCTGATATATAGGGGTGGTTAAAATTGACAGATTTTTGGAGACAAAAGAGTAAATTATTACTTTTCCCCTTATTTAAAAAAAAATCCCCTAATAGTATCTAACTGCTGTGCAATTGAGTGCTCTCCCCTTTGTGTGTGGGGGAGAGTAGGGGTAAAAAGTCATCAACTATCATATTCTCGTTTTCTGTCTTAATAGCCTTAATAAGCCATATTTTCTTTAAACAATAAACAAAGCAATTTTGCGTGTCTCTTGCTTATCTTTGAACCAATGCATATATTCTAAAAAATGGTGAGAATAATTATTGAACAAATAGAAGTTTTTCTACAATTGATAGATTTTTCTCAATATTCTGCTACCGGTAAAACATTGGCATTTTTATTTTCTCTTAACCCATTTCCTGTTTGCCCTGAAAAATAGTCTTGCCTCCAATCCTAATATAAAATTATATACATTTCTTTTTCTTTTTCCTTTTTTTTTTTTTGAGATAGTGTTTCGCTCTTGTTGCCCAGGCTGGAGTGCAATGGCACCATCTCAGCTCACTGCAACCTCCACCTCCCAGGTTCAATCAATTCTCCTGCCTCAGCCTTCTGAGTAGCTAGGATTCCAGGTGCCCACCACCAGGCCTGGCTAATTTTTTGTGTTTCTAGTAGAGATGAGGTTTCATTACGTTGGCCAGGCAGGTCTCAAACTCCTGACCTCAAGTGATCCACCCAACTCGGCCTCCCAAAGTGTTCCATTACAGGCGTGAGCCACTGCACTGGCCTACATTTCTTGTTTATTGTGATTAGAGACAAGTGCTGTTTAGAAATAACTCCAGAAGAGTTTTTATATTTTATTTTCACATTAAAATCAGTCAGATTTACTTCAGCCTCAAAGAGTTTGTTTATGTAAAATTAAGTGAGCTCTGGCAGTGAACCGAACTTTTTTTTGTCCCTGAATGGTAAATGGGTTAAAAGGTATATTAACGTGAAATATGGTTTATTCAAGTGTCAGTTCAGTGTCTTAAGCTTTCTTAATAAAACTTGTGATCACCAGTGCCTAGGTGACTTGTGGTAGCAACTCAATCTCCAAAACACAAAATGGATCTACTCTGCACTGAAAGAGTTAAGATGTCTTCTCTACTGAGTAACTTATTCCCAGAGAGTGACTTACTGGGTCTATTCACTTCAACTAGATTACAAACGAACAAAAGGAATTGACCTGCCTTGTTTGAAATATATCCTAATCTGTTTTACTCAAGTAGGAAGCATGAAATAGAGTTGTACATAATTTATAGATCCCAAGTTATCTACATTTAATCAATAGCTATTGAGCACCTACTATGTGGACCATATGAGATAGTTACAGTGAAGAACGTAACTGTATAAAATAAATGATCAAATCATGGTTCATTTACATATCAGAGTTTATTCAATAGTCTTAAAAGTTTATATATTAGAAAAGTATGAGCAAAGATTTCTTCCAAAAGAAAGAGAAGAGGAAAAGAGATAATACCAAAAAGCATTGAAATATGTGTTTTGGGGAACGCAACATTGTACATAATACATTTAAATATCCTAAAATTTTATAATATGCTTCTAATTATGATATATTTATAACTATCCAGTAGTAAGTTTATGTATACTAAGATAACATGAATTATGCTTTATCTTATCACATTAAAAGTCTAATTTAAAAACTTTTTAATGACATTTTATTTCTCTCAAATTACAGGAATATTAAATAGCATTGGGTGAATTTACAATCATTTTAATACAGAGAAATATTTTTAATGACTTCCCATTCTAGAGCAAATTGGGGCTCACAACAAAATAGAGATTTTCCATATACCCTTTGCCCACAATATGCATAAATACCAGCATTATCAATATCTCCTAACAGAGTGATATACTCTTTATAATAGAAGAATCTATATTGACACATAATCATTCAAATTCTGCAGTTTACATTAGGGTTCACTCTTGATGTACATTCTATGAGTTTGAACAAAAGCATAATAGCATGCATAAACATTTCTAGTAACATATAGAGTATTTTCACTTCCCTAAAAATCCTTTATATTCTGCCTATTCAAACTTCCCACTCTCCCATCCCCCAACCTATGGCAATAATGAACTTTTTATTGTCTTCATAGTTTTACCTTTTCCAGAATATCATATAGTTGGAATCACATAGTATGTAGACTTTTTTCTATTGGTATCATTAACTTAGTGATATGCATCTAAGTTTTCTCCATGTTTTCTTATGGCTTCACAGCGCATTTATTTTAGTGATGAATAATATTCTATTGTCTAGATGTACCAGTTTATTCATCAATTCACCTACAGAAAGACATCTTGGTTGCTTCCAAGTTGTGGTAGTTATGAATAAAGCTGCTTTAAAATCCCATGTGCCCCCTTTTTTTTTTTTTTTTGTGGACATACATTCTCAGCTCCTTAGGGTAAATGCCAAGAAATGCAATTACAGGGTTGTATAGCAAGAGAATGTTGAGTTATGTAAGAAACCACCAGCCTGTCTTCAAAAGTGGTTGTGTAATTTGCATTCTGAGTAGCAATGAATGAGAATTCTTGTTGATCTATGCCATCACCAGCTTTGGTGCTGTCGGTGTCCTGAATTTTGGCCATTCTCATATGTGGGTAGTGGTATATCATTGTTATAATTTGGATGCCCCTGATGACACACGATACGTAACATCTTTTCATATGCCTACTTGCCATTTGTATATTTTCTTTGGTAAGGTATTTCTTAAATTATTTGGTCCTTTTTTTATAGTTTTTAAAAATATGTTTTAAGAATTCTTCGTTTATTTTGGATAATAGTCCTTTCTCTGATACGTCTTTTGCAAATATTTTCTCACTGTGGCTTGTTATTTTTTCCCTCTAGGCAATGCCTTTCACATAGCAGAAATGTTTAATTTTAATGAAGTCCAGCGTATCAATTATTTTTTCTCGTGGATCATGCCTTTGGTCTTGTATCTAAAAAGTCATCAGTAAACCCAAACTTATCTAAATTTTCTCCTAGTTTATCTTCCAGGAGTCTTATAGTTTTGCATTTCTCATTTAGATCTGGGATACGTTCTGAGTTAATTTTTGTAAAGGGTATGAGGTCTGTTTCTACATTCATTTCTTGCATGTGGATACCCAGATGTTCCAGCACCATTTGTTAAAAGACTCTCTTCTGCATGGAAATGTCATTGCTCCTTTCTCAAATATTAATTGACTATATTTGTGCTGGTATATTTCTGGGATCTTTATTATGTTAAATTGATCAATTTGTCTCTTTTTTCCATTACCACACTGTCTTGATTATTGTAGTTTTATAGTGAGTCTTGAAGTCAGGTAGTGTCAGGCCTCCAATTTTGTTCTTCTCCTTCAATATTGTGTTAGCTGTTCTGGATCTTTTGCCTCCCCATGTAAACTTTGAAATAAATGTCTCAATATTTATAAAATAATTTGCTGGGATTTTATTTGGCTTTGTATTGCACTTATAGATCAAGTTGGGGAGAAATGACATCTTGATAATATTGAGTTTTACTAAATATAATCGTGAGCTATATGTCCATTTATCCTTCTTTAATTTGTTTCATCAGAGCTTTGTAGTTTTCTTCATATGAATCTTCTACATATTTTGTTAGAGTTATACCTAACTATTTCATTTCTTGGTGTGCCAATGTAAATGACATTGTGCTTTCAATTTCACATTCTTTGTACACATTGTTGGTTTACAGAAAGGCAGTTGTTTTCTGTATATTAATCTTGTATCCTTTAACATTGCTATAATCTCTTATTAGTTTCAGTAATTTTTGTCAATTCTTTGGGATTTCTATATAGATGATCCTGTCATCTGCAAACAAAGATAGTTTTATTTATTTCTTCCAAAACTGTACATCTTTTATTTTATTTTTCTTGTTATTGTATTAGCTAGCATTTCAAGTACAATATTGAAAAACAGTTGTGACAGGGAACAAACTCACCTTGTTCCTGAGCTTAATGAAAGAGCCTTAAGTTCTCACAGTTGAGTATGCTGTTAACTATAGACTTTTTGTAGATATTTTTATCAAGTTTAGGAAATTCTTCTCTATTCCTAATTTTCTAAGAGTTTTTATGATGAACAGATGGTGGATTGTGTCACATGCTTTCTCTGAATCTAGTGATATATTATTTTCTTATGTTACTTTTTTATATGATGAATTATATTAATCAACTTTTGAATTTGAACCAGTCTTACAAACCTGGAAAAAAATTTACTTGGTAATGGTGCATAATTCTCTGTATACATTTTTGGGTTTGATGTGCCAACATTTTGATTTTTGCGTTTATGTTCATGAGAGAGATTAATCTGTAATGTTTTTTTTCTTGTAATTTCTTTGTCTGGTTTTGGTATTTGGGTGATGCGGACCTCATAGAATGAGCTAAGAAGTCTTCTCTCTGCTTCTACCTTCTCAAATAGATTATAGAGAAATGGAATAATTTCTTCCTTAAATGTTTGTTAGAATTCACTATTGGACTCATCTGGGATTTGTACTTTCTCTTTTGGAAGAGTATTAATTATTGATTCAATATCTTTAATATATATAGGCCTATTATGAATGTCAGTTGTTTGCATGAGTTTTTGCAGATTCTCTCTCTCAAAGAATTGGCCTATTTCATCAACATTATCAAATTTGTGTGCAGAAAAGTTGTTTATAGTATTTCTTGGTTATTCTTTTAATATTCATAAGATCTATAGTGATGTCCCTCTTTTATTTTTGATATTAAAAATTGTGTCCTCTTTCATGTTTATCTTAGTCTGCTTAGAGACTTACTGATTTCGTTAATCTTTTTTGAGAATGAGCTCTTAGTTTCTCTGACATTTCTCTATTGATTTCCTGTTTCCAATATTACTGGCTTCTTCTCTATTTTTAAAATAATTGTTATTTCTTGACTTCTGCTTACTTTGAATTTAATTTTTTTTTAAATGTTTTTCATTTACCTGAGGTGGAAGCTTAATGACTGATTTTAGACAGTTCATCTTTTTTAACATATGTATTCAATGCTAGAAATTTTCCTCTAAACACTAGTTTTACTAAAACCCACAATGTTCGATATGGTGTGTGTGTGTGTGTGTGTGTGTGTGTGTGTGTGTGTGTGTGTATGTGTGTGTCATGACCCTAGAGTTGTCATTTTTACAACTAATTCAATTCTAGTTTTACATAACACTGTATTGCCTCATAGGTGCTGTGTATATCCCATAATAACAAAATAATCCTAAGTTTTTCCTCTCGTGTCTTGTATCATTTCTGTCATTTATTCCACTTCTATTCAAGCACACATATAATGTGTATATATATGCATATATATGCATATGTATTTAAATACATTGTAGATACAATTATTTTGAACAAACTGTTGCTTATTAGACCCATTAAGAATAAAAAAGCTTTTATTTTAAGTTCATTTATTCCTTTTAATATCTATCTTTCTTTTTGCAGGTCTGAGTTTCTAACCTATATTATTTTCCTTCTTCATAAAAAAATTATCTTAACGTTCCTTGAAGGGTAGATCTGACAACAGCTTTTCTAAATGTTTGTCTGAAAAAGTTTTATTTATCCTTCACATTTGAAAAATAATTTCACAGGTACAGAATTCTAGGTCGCTAGTTTTCTTTGTTTTTCTCGGCAGTTTAAATATTTCACTGTACTCTTTTCTTGATTGCATGGTTTCTGAGAATAAATTGAATGGAATTCTCATCTTTGCTCCTCTGTATTTAAGTTATCTACCACCATCTCCCACTCCTCGCTGCTTTCAGAATATCTTCGATCTGCAGTTTCAGAACATGCCAGGTGTAAGAGTCTTTAAACTTATTTTTTTATTTATTCTGCTGGGTATCCTCTGAGCTTCTTGTATCTGTCTTTTGGTGTCTGACATTAATTTGGAGAAACTTTCATCCATTATTATCTCAGGTATTTCTTCTGTTTCTTTCTTTCCTCTCCTTCTGGTATTCCGATTTCAAACAATTTTCAACTTCTATAGTTGTCCCAGGTTCTTGGATATTCTATTCTGTTTTTAAATCTGTGTTCTCTTTGCAATTCTGTTTTGAAAGTTTCTAGTAACATATCCTCAAGCTCAGAAATTCTTTCCTCAGCCACATCAGTCTCCTAATGAACCCATCAAAGTTGTCTTAGTTCTTTTTTAGTACTATAACCGAATATCTCTGACTGGTTACTTTATTTATTTGAAGTGGAGTCTCACTCTGTCACCCAGGCTGAAGTGCAGTGGCGCGATCTTGGCTCACTGCAGCCTCCACCTCCTGGGTTCAAGCAGTTCTCCTGCCTCAGTTTCCCAAGTAACTGAGATTATAGGCACCTGCCACCATGCCCAGCTAATTTTTGTATTTAGTGGGTACAGGGCTTCACCATGTTGGTCAGGCTGGTCTTGAACTGCTGACCTCAAAAGATCCAACGTCCTCAGTCTCCCAAAGTGCTGGGATTACAGGCATAAACGACTGCACCCAGCCTGACTAGTTACTTTATAATAAGCAGAAGCTTTTCTTAGAGTTCTGGAGACTGAGAAGTCCAAGATCAAAGTGCCTGCCTCTGGCAAGGGCCTTCTTACTGTGTCATACATGGTATAAGTCAGAAGAGAAAGAGGGAAAAGGGGGCCCTTTATTTATTTGAGACGGAGTCTCGCTCTGCCGCCCAGGCTGGAGTGCAGTGGCGTGATCTCGGCTCACTGCAAGCTCCGCCTCCCGGGTTCACGCCATTCTCCTGCCTCAGCCTCCCGAGTAGCTGGGACTACAGGCGCCCACCACTAGGCCCAGCTAATTTTTTTGTATTTTTAGTAGAGACGGTGTTTCACTGTGTTAGCCAGGATGGTCTCGATCTCCTGACCTCGTGATCTGCCCACCTCGGCCTCCCAAAGTGCTGGGATTATAGGCGTGAGCCACCGTGCCCAGCAACTAATCATATCTTAAAAGTCCCTTCTCTTAATATTGTTACAATGTCAATTACATTTTAACATGAGCTTTGGAGTAGGAAATCAAACCATAGCAAAAGGCGTTTATGCTATTATAGTGTTATTGATCCCTAGCATTTCTTTTTGCTTCTTAAGATTTTCATCTCCCTGCTTACAGTGCTTATTTGCTCTTGCATGTTGCCTATTTATCCATTAGAGTCCTTAAGTATTATTAATAGTTATGTTAAATTCCCTGCCTTATAATTCCAATACCCTTGCTAAATCTGATTCTGAGACTTGCTGTTTTAGTCTGTTTGGGATGCTATAATAACATATCATAATGTATATAACTTATAAACAACAAAAATTTATTTATCATAGTTTGAAGGCTGGGAAGTCCAAGATAAAGAAACTGAAAGATTCAGTGTCTGGTCGGGGACAGCTTTCTGATTCTTAGATGGTATCTTCTTGCTGTGTCTTCACATAGTGGGAGAGCTGAAGAATCTATCTCAGGCTTCTTTCATTAAAGCACTAATCTGATTCATGAGGGCAGAGCCTTCATCACCTCATAACGGCCCCATCTTCTAATACCCTCACATTGGAGATTAGGTTTCAACATACAAATTTGGGAAACAATACAAAAGTTCAGACCACAGGCTGGCTCTTTCCTTTTAAGCTATGTTTTGACCTTTCAGTATGCCTTGTAATTTTTTTTCTTGATTACCAGATATAAAGTAGTAGACAAAAGGAACTACTATAAATAGGCCTTTGATTATAAAATGGGGAATGACCTACATTCCTATAATTCATTTTCAGATTTCAGTAAGCCTAGGTCTTTGGATTCTGTATTTCATAAATGTTTCTCAGTTTTTTCCCCCTTCCCTTATGTGGCATGGGATGGCTAGAGTGAGCTGGAGTTGGGCATTCTTCCAAGTGGAGGGATAGAGCTATCTGGAGTTGGTAGTTCCCCTGCCCTTAGATCAATTAGGCTCTGATAAAACCTCAGCATGTTAAGCTAGTTTTTCCTGAGGGCAGACCTTGTACAGAGTACCACAGAGTAACGTACTGTGACATATTTCAAAATGGTTCCTTTTTCCTTCCCTCTGACAGAAGCATGAGGGTCTATTTCTCCAATATTTACTGTGAGAATCCAGTGTGTTTCCTAGAGGTAAGACTGACAAAAGCATGGGGATCCCTCCTAGTCCTGCTGGTGCTTTCAACTCTCAGACTAGTCCACACCTAGCCTCCAGCAATTCATCAATTGGAGTTCAGATTTGTCTGCCCTGTATTTGTTCCCATGAGGGGGTCTGCTCCATTATTGTGTATTTCTCTGTGATTACCTTTCTGTCTTCTCTTATTGATCTAAGAAGAGTTGCTAATTTTTCATTTTATTCACATTTTTATTGGTCCTTAAGATGGTGTGATGACTTTCAAGCTCCTTGCATGCAGAATTGGAAACTGGAAATTCTCATTAACATTTTAGTACAAATTAAAAAACATCCCAACTGTATAGATTCTAATATTTTGAAGAGTAGTTAACAAATACTGAAGCTGTCTGAACGTTCATTCTGTCTTTAAAACTGAACTTCCATTATGAAGGTGCCTCATGAAATAAATTTCTTTTTCCCTTTACATCTCTGGAAAGGATTTTCCTCATTTCAATTTTCAATAAATTAAATACCTGAGAAACATTCTAATTTTAACATCTAATAATAAAAATTTTCTATTACTAGACATTAAATATCTTGCCTATTAAATATCCACTTTCCCTGAATTCAAGCCGAGTGTATCAGGCCCCAAAGGGAGATCCAAAAGTGGTTGAGGCAGTATTTAATTTAGAAGTTTAAGGATCAATCATATTAATCATATTGGTTTAATAATTATTTTAGACATCTGTTTCAAAATATAATATTGGTGTGGTTTTGTTGTCAAAACTGTAGGAACTGTAAGGCAGTTTAAAGATAAGTAAAAAAAAAATATGTCAAAACCCACAAACTATTATCATTTGAATATTTCATTGTACTTTTTTCATAACATGCATTTTTACCAACACATTTAAGATCACTATAGAGATGTATGACTTTTGACATCATTTAATTAGTATTAATTATTTCTAGTCAGTAACATATTGTTTCATAACTAGCTGAAGTCAATACCCAACATCATATTTATTGAAAAAGACTAGATTTTGTCATTCATGTAAAAACCAAATAAAGAACTGATGCTCTCTTAATACTATATATGTTCTTAAATCATTCTTTTTTGCTTTGGAACATTAGAACATTTGATTTGTACATTTAGAAATAAATCCAAAGAAACTTATCAGAGCTGTGCACAAGAGTATCAGTATATAATCTAGATAGATTACTAAATAGATTATCTAGTCAGACTAGGTAATAATCAGGAAATTATAATGATATAATATCAAGAAAGTCTAAATCCTCACTTTATGTATTAATATTCATTCATTGACATTAAGACATAAAATAATATGACTAGCAGATTATCAATTATAACTTAATAAAATAACGAAATATCTTCACTTTTATTATGGTGTCAAATATAGTTTTAAAAAGACAACTACAAATTTTAATTTTTCTTTAAAGATGATACTTTGCAAATGAAGCCATTTTCAGCAAATGGAGAGTGTGATTAGTGGCCTGTGTTTTTCTCAAAGTCACAGTACATTTCAGCTTAAACTGGGTTGGCCACTGACCACAAATATACTGTCTCCTCTTGGCATAATGAAGGGAAGGAGAAGTTACTCTATAGAAGAAAATTCAGGGCATAAGGCATATTATATTAATGCATATATGCATTAGTAGGCTATTTCACCAAAAAACTGTCTAGGTAAACTCAGGCTGCCATAACAAAATACCATAGGCTGCGTGAATTAAGAAACAGGAATTTATATCCCCACAGTTCTGATGGTTGAGAAATCAAAGGTCAAGGTGGCAGCTAATTTATTGATTTTATTATTTTAGAGACAGGGTGCCACTCTCTTATCCAGGCTAGAGAATGGCAGAATCACAGCTCACTGTAACCTTTAACTCAGACCAACCTCCTGCCTCAGCCTCACAAATAGTTAGGACTACAGGTTTGTACTACCATGCCCAGCTAATTTTTTTTTTTATTTTTTATTTTTAAATATTTTTGTAGAGACAAGATCTCACTTTGTTGCCCAGGCTGGTGTCAAATTCCTAACTTCACGCAATTCCCCTGCCTAGGCCTGCCAAAGCACTGGGATTATAGACACAAGCCACTGTACTGGGCCCCAGTACATCTTTTTGTAAAGGTTCTCTTCCTGATTACAGAGGTCCACTTTCTTGGTGAGTTCTTACATGGTAGGAGGAAAGAGAGCAAGCTCTCTGGTATATCTTCTCATAAAGGCACTAATACCTCATGACCTCATCTAAACCTAATTACATCCAAAAGTTCACATGTTTAAATACCATTACCTTGTGGTTAGGACTTCAACATGTGAATTTTTGGGGAACACATTTCAATTCAAAGCAAAAACATTTTAGAATTTTAAGAGCTTATAAGAGCTTATAAAATATTCATATTTATTGTTATTTCCATTATTTTTTGAAGAATTGGTTAATACACATCCTAAAAACTAATTTGTTTCAACATTCTCCTTTTTCTAATAAAATAATGACTATAATGTTTTGACTTTATACTATACTGATAATTACTCACAATAAATATCTCAATTTATAAGCTCACCAGTATGACATGAATATGCTGATTTGTATGCATAATGTTAATATTTGATAATGAATAAATGTGGTACCGATGCTGGTTATATTAACATATCCTAAGTTTGAGGATTGAGTTTCACATTTAATACCAACTGCCTATATGCAGTTATTTTTTGAATTGTTATTTTAGACTCCTATCATGTTCAGAAAATTAGTGTTACAGGTGATAATCAAAACAAAGTAAGCTTCTTATATGCATTTGCTGAGTTTTACATTGTAAATTTTACAGAAATAGTTAATATTTTATCATTTTTTAAAACTTTATTTTAGGATTTACTTGATTTTGGAACAACAGGAAAAAAAAAAAGAAGACATTTTTCCATGACAATACTTAAGATTTTAAATTTACATTTGTTTTCATTTTTCTCAGGAAATTTCACTTCAATTATATATTATTATTATCATACTTTTTACTTGAAAAATATATATTCATGTACTCAGGTAACTGTTCTTTATTTTTCATTTACATTATATTCTGCTTATTTTCCTCTCCAGTTTTTATCTCTTTATTCTGTCACGGCTTTATTTTCTGGCTTCATTTTCTTAAGGCACCATTGTGTACTTTATTCACACAATATACATTATTTTCCTTATTACATTTTTACTTTCTGTCTATTTATTCTTCTTTGCTCTCATTGTCTCTTGGTTTTGCTTAGAAATGAACACTTACTCCCATGACACTCAAATTTCAGTTTCTAACATTATTTCAAAAATCTGAACTTTTCCTATTTGCTATTAATATTTTTTCAAATGTATAATTTCTCAATCATACTTTGTTATCTAGGAATGCTGCTTATTGCCAGAGGTCCACTTCCAAAGTCTCCATTCTGCTGTTCACCATGGACGCCCTACTTCCAATTCTGCTGGGCTTCTTTCAATGAAATCTGCATTGACAGATCTCATTTATTAGTCTATTCTCACGGTGCTATGAAGAAATACCCAAGACTGGGTAACTTGTAAAGAAAAGAGTTTTAATTGGCTCATTGTTCCCCATGTCTAGGGAAGCCTGAGGAAACTTACAATTATGGCAGAAAGCATCTCTTCATAGGCTGGCAGGAGAGAGAATGAGAACCAAGTGAAGGGAGAAACCTGTAATAAAACCATCAAATCTCATGACAACTTTTACTATCACAATAATAGCATGAGGGAAACCACCATCATGATTCAATTATCCAAGACTGAGCCCCTTCCATGACATGTGGGGATTATGGGAAACACAATTAAAGATAAGATTTGGCTGAAGACACAGCCAAACCATACCATTCTGCCCCTGGCCCCTCCCAAGTTTCATGTACTCACATTTCAAAACACAAACATGCTTTCCCAACGGTCCCCCAATATCTCATCTCATTCCTACATTAACCCAAAAGTCCAAGTCCACGGTCTCATCTAAGACAAGGCAAGTTCCTTCTGTCTATGAGCCTGAAAAAATCAAAAGCAAGTTAATTATTTCCTAGATACAATGGGGGTACAGGCCTTGGGCAAATAAGCCTGCTTCAAATAGGAGAAATTGGCCAAAACAAAGGGCCAGCAGGCCCCACGCAAATCCAAAATCCAGTGGGACAGTCAAATCTTAAAGTTCTGAAATGATTTCTTTGACTCCATGCCTCACATTGAGGTCACACTTATACAAGAGGTGGGATCTCATGACCTTGGACAGCTTCACTCCTGTGGCTTTGTCCAGTACATCCTCCCTCCTGGCTGCCTTCATAGGCTGGCATTGAGTGTCTGAGGCTTTTTCAGATGCATAGTGCAAGCTGTCCATGGATCTACCATTGGGGTCTTGAGGATGGTGGCCCTCTTCTGAAAGCTCCACTAGGCAGTGCTTCAGTGAGGAGTCTGTGTGGGTGCTCTGACCCCTCATTTCCCTTTTGCACCACCCTAACAGAGATTTTCCATGAGGGCTCCAAACCTCAGCAAACTTCTACTTGGGCATCCAGACATTTCCACATATCCTCTGAAATCTAGGTAGAGGTCCCAAACCTCAATTCTTAACTTCTATGTATCTGTAGGCTCAGCATCACATGGAAGCTGCTAAGGCCTGGGGCTTGCACCCTCTAAAGCAAAGGCCCAAGCTGTACCTTAGCCCCCTTTAGCCACAGTTGGAGCTACAGTGGGATGCAGGGCAGCAAGCTCAGAGGCTGCACACAGCATTGGGGCCCTGGACCAGGCCCAGGAAACCACTTTTTCCTCCTAGACCTCCAGGCCTGACATGAGAGGGGCTGCCTGTCTGACATGCCCTGGAGACATTTTTCCCATTGTCTTGGAGATTAGCATTGGCTCCTGTTACTTATGCAAATTTCTGCAGCTGGCTTCAATTTCTCCACAGAAAATGGGTTTTTCTTTCCTATTTTATCTTCAGGCTCTACATTTTTCAAACTCTTATGCTCTGCTTCCTCTTGAATACTTTGCCACTGAAAATTTTTTCCCCCAGATACCGTAAATCATGTCTCTCAAGTTCAAAGTTCCACAGATCACTAGGGCAGGGACAAAATGCTGCCAGTCCCTTTGCATAGCAAGAGTCATCTTCATTTCAGTTCCCAACAAGTTCTACATCCCCATCTGAGACCACCTTAGCTTAGACTATTATCCATATCACTATCAGCATTTTGTTTAAAGCCATTCAACAAGTCTTGAAGAAGTTCCAAGCTTTCCCACATCTTCCTGTCTTCTAAGCCCTCCAAGTCTCTAGATAGTTCTAAACTTTCCCACATTTTCCTATCTTCTTCTGAGCCCTCCAAACTGCTCCAAACTCTGCCTGTTACACAGTTTCAAAGTCTCTTCCACATTTTCAGGCATCTTTACAGCAGCACCTCACTCTCTATGGTACCAATTTACTGTATTAGTCCACTCTCACACTGCTGTGAAGAAATATCCAAGAGTGGGTAATTTATAAAGAAGAGAGGTTTAATTGACTCAGTTCTGCATGGCTGTGGAGGCCTCAGGAAACTTACAATCATGGTGGAAGGCACCTCTTCACAGGGTGGCAAGAGAGAGAATGAGAACTGAGTGAAGGAGGAAGCTCCTTATAAAACCATCAGATCTTGTGAGAACTTACTCATTGTCTCAAAAGTAGCATGGGGGAACCACCCCCATGATTCAGGTACCTCCCAGCAGGTACCTCCCATGACACATTGGGATTATGGGAATTACAATTCAGGATGAGATTTGGGTGGGGACACAGCCAAACCAGGGACATAGCCAAACCATATCATCAGGCTTGCCACCTTGATTTTTTGAACTAATTTAGGGTATATTGCACAAATACACTAAGAATGTTTGCATTATGCAGATTTTCTGTATCTTTCTATGTCTGAACAAGTCTTTACTTTTAATCTTAATTACTAATTTTATTCAGCAAACATACAGGTTGAAAGGATTTTTCTTTAAAATTAAAAAGTAAGATGGAAGGAAAAATAATTCTACCCAGAATTATAATTATATATATTTTAAAGTATTGCATGTGCCAAAAAGTAACACAAAGACTTTTAAAGTAAAAATCCAAAAGTCACATAAATGATAGTGATAACTATGAAGGCAATAAGAACAGTTACCTAAAATAACTGTGATCACAGGAACATTCTTATAACCAAATATCAAAATGAATTATTCATGAAATGCTGAGACTAAAGGAATAATTTGCATCCCAATCATAAAAGGTGATATATATACTCCATCTTTGTTTATAATTTTAGCACAAGATTGAAGTCAGTTTCCAAATATAGTCCACATAATTACACAACTGACTCTATATGGAACACTATGTAGAGTTAAGAGCTAAAAATAGTTCACAAATTCTCTTCTAACCTTTGGCATTATATTTGTTACTCTAAATCACTAAACTAATTTAACATCCCAAGTGCTTACTTTTGCTGAGTTCCCTGAACCTTGACTTGGATAACTGTAGTCATCATACAGGAAAAAAAAGTTATTTTAAGCCTGAATGCTTTCTTGGCTTTGCCACAGTTATCGGTCCTTCTCAACTCAGTCTCATTTCCTCTGGCATATATCAAATCACTGAAACATAGTACTTGATTCAAAAACAAACTTAATAGTAACCAACAAAGTTATATAAAATCCAAGCAGGAGCATGGGGAATAAAGTACATCCAAATTTCTAAAATATATCCTAAGAACTTATCCAGCCTAAATCCATTTGTTGAAATCCTGACCCTCAAGATGATGGCACAGGGAGGGGGGGCCTTTGGGAGGTAAATAATGTCATTAGTGTGGAGCCTTTACACGTGGGATTAGTGCCTTTATGAAAGACACTCAGAGAGAATTTGCCCCTTCTACAATGTAAGGGTACAGTGAAAAGAAAGTCCTCCGTAGAATGTGGGTTCTTATCACATTCTGAACCTTCCTGCAACTTAATCTTGAACTTCCCTGTCTCTAAAATCATAAGAAATAAATTCTACTGTTTATAAGTTCATGTGTGTATGTACTTGGTTAATTCAGTCCAAATAGACTTACGCATAACCCAAATTTCAAAAAATTATTTCGATAGTATCTGTTTTGGCATCATCTGTATTTGTTTCTTCAATATTTATTTCTCTTATCTACATAAAATAGGCTAAAAATTTGACTACATCTTTCAGCCAAAAATTTGAGAAAGCCACTTGGGTCAAATGGTTAGTCACTTTAGTGATCTGTTTTTGACTGAACTTTTAGAAAAGTCTTTTATTTACTTATAGTGGTTTATTTTCATTTTCTTTTGTGTGCAACATATAGACAAAAGTACACTGTTATGTATGTTTTTTATGAGTATTCATTAATTTTATGAATAACAGTTTTAGATCTTTAGGTTTGCTGATATATGAATCTAAAAATGTATAAATTTTAAAATTATTTATAATAATTTACAAACCACTGAGTATCAATTTATCATATATTTTTCACATATTGTTCA
Source organism: Mandrillus leucophaeus (assembly GCF_000951045.1). Classification (NCBI taxonomy): domain Eukaryota; kingdom Metazoa; phylum Chordata; class Mammalia; order Primates; family Cercopithecidae; genus Mandrillus; species Mandrillus leucophaeus. Next base: position 658,019 of record NW_012109763.1, read on the forward strand.
CAATACCCTCTTCATTCCGCATCATTTGTCATTTTCTTTCTCTCTTCAACTTTTTCACTTTATTCACATACTAATCAAATGCAGCTTTTCATTACAGACTTGAGAAACTCAATTTAGAACTTTTTATATAATAGCATTCAAGTTCTTAAGCCTTCAATCTGTAACTTACAATTATCTGCCTATTCAAAAAGCAATAACTAACATCAAATTCAAAGTTATATACATCATACCTGATTGTCATTCCATCAGACCAGTCTTTTGTGTGTGTGTGTGTGTATAAACTTAATTATTGTTGACAAGGCTAAATTGGGATTTAACTTGTAGCTGTAGCAGGGGTACATTTAAATGTAAATGTCTTTTCTCAATGATACATTTTGAGAACTTAGCCAGAAGAATGTGAATCTAATCAAGGTATTTGCACATAAAATTTCCTGTGCAAAACAATTATGCAACTAATTTAGCAAGCATGCAATTGCCATCAAGTTGTAAACTTTCTTAATCCTATGTCTATAGGGCAAAAACTTCTCACAAAGTAAACTTTGAACACAGAAAACCTGATAAAAAGAAATAAATGGACATCCTGGCTAACACGGTGAAACCCCGTCTCTACTAAAAAAAACACAAAAAGCTAGCCGGGTGAGGTGGTGGGCGCCTGTAGTCCCAGCTACTCGGGAGGCTGAGGCAGGAGAATGGCGTGAACCCGGGAGGCGGAGCTTGCAGTGAGCTGAGATCCGGCCACTGCACTCCAGCCTGGGCCCACAGATCGAGACTCCGTCTCAAAAAAAAAAAAAAAAAAAAAAAGAAATAAATGGATATGTGATACAAGTGTTCTGGAGAAAAATCCATTTGAATAGTTAGTCTTATGTATAAAATCAACCCACAAAACATACAAAAATCTGTAGCAATTTAAGAAAAATACACCTTTCACTAATAAATGACATATTTATTAATTTTGGAGACTGCTAACATCCAAGCAAAAAGAACTTAGATCCCAATAATGATTATATACTTAATACATTCTCTGATAGCTGTCATTTAAACTTCAGTATATAAGCTAATGCAAAATTACAAACTATATTAAAAAAAGTAACGCTAGTCATTATGTTTGCATAGGACCTCCAGAAGATTGCTTTATTCAAATTGAGAAATAAAATATTGCAGCAAATTTCACAACAAGTTGTGTACAGTTCTCTTTTTTGAACATCAATAAATAAATTATGTTAAAAACATAGGAGTTATGATTTATAAATACCAGGTTAACAATGAAATCACACAATGCATTCTATTTGAAATTAAATATAAGATCTTAAGCTTTCTTTATGTGTTTAGCATCAAAACAACATGCAAATCATTCAATTAAATAAAAATAAATCAGTGAAACTACAAACTTTGTTATTTAATATCATGCTGACCTTCCCTCAAAATGTTGACTACAAATTTCTTTAAGTTTTGAAAAGGTACAATCATTTGTTCTGTAATAACTAGCTCTTCAGCTGAAGTGGCATTATCCCTATAAAAGAGATATCACTCCCTATATCCTGATGAATGAAAGCTGAAAAAAAATAAAATAAGGCCTGGGGCAGTGGCTCATGCCTGTAATGCCAGTGCTTTGGGAGGCCGAGGAGGATGGATCACTTGAGGCCAGGAGTTCAAGACCAGCCTGGCCAATGTGGGGAAACCCCATCTCTACTAAAAATACAAAAATTAGCAGGGCTTGGTGGCGCATGCCTGTAATCCCAGTTACTTGGGAGGCTGAGGTTCGAGAATTACTTGAACCAAGGAGGTGGAGGTCACAGTGAGCCAAGATTGTACCACTGCACTCCAGCATGGATGATGAAGTGAGATTTTGTCGCCAAAAAAAATTAATTAAATAAATTTTAAAAAATAAAAATGCAATGAGACTTTTGCTTCAGTGTAACTTAAGTGTAGAAAATGGTAAACAAAATATAGCTAACATTATAGAGACTACAGTTAACAGTATAGTAAAAGAGGTTGCTCTTTATTGAACTGGTAAATAAAACTGTAGTTAACATACAGAATATTATTGACTCTCATCAGATAATAATGTATGTATAGAATATAGCTAATGTATTTTTTATTATGAGTATTATTATAGTCCAACAAAATGTCACATTCAATTTCTTTAAAAAGCGCAACAAATGATCTATTCTTTTTGGACTTTCAGCCACTTTTGGCCAACAATAATATAATTTTGGTGATATCTCCAGTAACAATGAAGCAGACTTCTAAATATCATTAAGAATTATCGAATGATTAGACTTCAAATACTACGCCCAAACTGTTTATTGTCAATGTCTTTTTCTAATTATTGATAATGAGTGCATGAAAACAAATGCAAAGTAAAAATAAGTGTTCATTTTATTAGCATACAACTTAGATGATTATGACATATTTCTGATACAGATATTAGTATTAAAGAAAAACATTGTTGAATAAACTGAAAATTACCATATGTTGTGTTAGGTTGTTCCTACATTGCTATAAGGAAGTACCTGAGACTGGGATATTGATAAAGAAAATAGGTTTAATTGACTCATGGTTCTGCAGGCTATACAGGAAAGGTGGCACTGGCACCTGCTTGGCTTCTGGGAGGCCTCAGGGAGCTTTTACTCATTGTTGAAGGTGAAACAGGAACAGTCATATCACATGGCAAGACCAGTAGTCGGGGTGGGGGGAGGTGTCACACAATTTTAATCAACCAGATCTCATGAGAACGCACTCTCTGTCTTGAGGACAGGACCAAGCCATGAGGGATCCAATGCCTCAGTAGAGCTTTTGTGTGGAAACTCTAACCCTACATTTCCGCTTGGCACTGCCCCAGTAGAGGTACTCTGTGAGAGTTTCACCCCAGTAGAATGCTTCTTCATGAGCAGCCAGGTATTCTCTTACATTCTCTGAAATCCAGGCAGAGACTTCCAAGCCTCCTTCACTCTCGCACTTTGGATGTTCCCAGGCTTAACTCCACGTGGAAGCCATCAATGCTTACAGCTTGCATCCTCTGGAATAGTGACTTGAGCTGTCCTGGGGACCCTTTGAGCTGTGGCTGGAGCAACCAGGATGGGGGGAGTAGTGTCCTAAGGCTGATCAGGGCAGTGGGGCCCTGGGCCTGTCCCCACAAACCATCCAGGCTTCCTAGGCCTCTGGGCCTAAATGGGAGATACTGCCTATTAGATCTCTGAAATGCCTTCCAGACTTTTTTCCTTTGTCTTGGCTATAAGCAGTTGCTCCCATTTACACATGCAAATCTCTCTAACAAGTGGTTGTTCTGTAGCCTGCTTGGATCCCTCTCCTAAAAAAGCATCTCCTTTCTTTGCCACAGGACTAGGCTGTAAATTTTCCAACTTTCACCCTCTGCCTCCCTGGTAAATATTAATATTAATATTAATATTAATATAACTTGCAATTTTAAGTAATTTCTTCACTCCTGCATCTGAGAGTGGGATGTTAGAAGAAGTCAGGCCACATCTTGAATTTTGTGCTGCTTAGAAATTTCTTACACCAGCTACCCTAAGTAATCACTCTTAAGTTAAAGCTTCCACAGATCCCTAGGGCATGAAGATGAGACAGCTAAGTAATTTGCTAACTAACAAGAAAGACTGGATTAGTTCATTTTCATAATGCTGATAAAAATATACCTGAGACTGGGCAATTTACAAAAGAAGGGGGTTCATCAGACTTACAGTTCAACGTGGCTGGGGAAGCCTCTCAATCATGGCAGAAGGTAAAAGGCACGTCTCACACGGCTGCAGACAAGAGAAGAGAGCTTGTGCAGGGAAACTCGCCATTTTAAAACCATCATCAGATCTCGTGAGTCTTACTCACTATCATGAGGACAGCATGGGAGAGACCTGCTCCACGATTAAATCACCTCCCACCAAGTCCCTCCCACAACATGTCAGAATTCAAGGTGAGATTTGGGGGGCACAGCCAAATCATATTATTCCACCTATGGCCCCTCCCAAATCTAATGTCTTCATATTTCAAAACAAATCATTCCCAAGAGTCTCCCAAAGTCTTAACACATTTCAGCATGAACTCAGAAGTCCACAATCCCAAGTCTCATCCAAGACAGGGCAAGTCCCTTCCACCAATGCACCTGTAAAATCAAAACAAATTAGTTACTTCCTGGATACAATGAGGATACAGGCATTGAATAAATGGAGCCATTCCAAGTAGGAGAAATTGGCCGAAACAAAGGGGCTACAGGTGCCATGCAGGACCTAAATCCAGCAGGGTAGTCATGTCTTAAAGCTCTAAAATAATCTCTTTAATTCCGTGTCTCACATCCAGTTCACGTTGATGTAAGAGGTGGGCTCCCACAGTCTTGGGCAGTTCTGCCCCTGTTGCTTTGCAGGATATAGCCCACCTCCTGGCAGCTTTCATGGTCTGATATTGAGTGTCTGAGGCTTTTTCAGGCATACAATGCAAGCTGTTGGTGGATCTACCATTTTGGGGTCTGGAGGATGGTGGCACTTTTCTCACAACTGCACTAGGTGGTGCCCCAATAGAGACTCTGTGTGAGGGCTCTGATCTTACATTTCCCTTCTGCACTGCCCTAGCAGAGGTTCTCCATGAGGGACCCACCACTGTAGTAAACTTCTGCTGTGGTGTCCAGGTGTTTCCATATAGCCTATGACATCTAGGTGAAAGTTCTCAATTTTTGGTTTCTGTGCACCTGCACGCTCAACACCACGTGAAAGCTGCCAAGGTTTGGGGTTTGCATCCTCAGAAGCCACAATACCAACTCTATGTTGGACCCATTCAGCCATGGCTAGAGCAACTGGAAAGCAGGGTATCAAGTCCCTAGGCTGCACAGAGCAAGGGAGCCCTGAGCCCGGCCTATGGAACCATCTTTTCCTTCTAGGCTTCCAGTTCTGTGGTGGGAGCGGCTGCCATGAAAACCTCTGACATGTCCAGGAGACTTTTTCCCCATTATTTTTGAGATTAGCGTTTGACTCCTCATTACTTATGCAAATTTCTGCAGCCAGCTTGAATTTCTCCACAGAAAATAGGATTTTCTTTTCTATCACATTGTCAGACTGCAAATTATTATAAATTTTATGCTCCATTTTCCTTAAAAAACTGAATGCCTTTAACAGCACCCAAGTCACCTCTTTAATGCTTTCCTGCTTAGAAATTTCTTCTGCCACATAACCTAAATCATTTCTCTCAAGTTCAAACTTCCACACGTCTCTAGGGCAGGGGCAAAATGCCACCATTCTCTTTGCTAAAATATAATAAGAGTCACCTTTGCTCCAGTCCCCAACACATTCCCCATCTCCATCTGAGACCATCTCAGCCTGGATTTCATTGTCCATATTATTATCACCATTTTGGTCAAAGCCATTCAACAAGTCTCTAGGGAGTTCCTAACTTTCCCACATTTTCCTGTCTTCTGAGCCCTACAAACTTCCAGCCTCTGCCTGTTACCCACTTCCAAAACTGCTTCCACATTTTCAGGTATCTTTACAGAACCACCCCACTCCTGGTAACATTTTGTTGTATTAGATCATTTTCACACTTCTGATAAAGATGTACCCGATAATGGGCAATTTACAAAAGAAAGAGGTTTATCAGACTTACAGTTCCACCTGGCTGGGGAGACCTCACAATCATGGTGGAAAGTGAAAGGCATATCTCACATGGCAGCAAACAAGAGAAGAGAGATTGTACAGGGAAACTCCCATTTTTAAAACCATCAGGTCTTGGGAGACTTTTTTACTAATATGAGAACAGCATGGGAAAGACCTGCCCCCATTATTTGATCACCTCCCACCAGGTCCTTCTCACACCACTTGGGAATTCAAGGTGAGATTTGGGTGGGGACACAGCCAAATTGTTAGTGACCTTTGCTTTCGTTCCAAATATATATTTTTTTATTTCTGTCTGTTACCTCAGCAGCCTGGACTTTACTGCCCACATCACTATCCACATTTTTATAACAACCATTTATCCAGTCTCTAAGAAATTCCAAACTTTTCCTTATTCTCTTGTGCTTTTCTGAGCCTTCCAAACTCTTCCAAACTCTGCCTGTTACCCACTTCCAAATACTTTTCCACATTTTCAGGCATATTTATAGCAATGCCCCTCTCCTCAGGATGAATTTTCTGTCAAACTATTTTTGCATTGCTATAAAGAAATACCTCAGACTGGGTAATTTATAAAGCAAAGAGGTTTTATTGGCTCACAGTTCTTCTAGCTTTGTAGGAAGCATAGTGCTGACATCTAATCAGCTTCTGGGAAGGTCTCAAGGAGCTTTTTCCTATGGCACAAAGTGAAGCAGAAGCAGGCATGTCACAAGGCAATAGCAGGAGCAAGAGTGGAAGGAGGTATCACACTTTTAAACAACTAGATATCATGGGAACTCACTCACTATCATGAGGACAGCACCAAACCATGAGTGGTTCGTCAGCCTACCTCTTACGCAGTCTCACCTCCAAAACTGAGGATTACATTTCAACAGGTGATTTAGGAAAGACAAATATCCAAACCATATCAAGTAAACAATCATTATTCCTCCATCTATTTGAAATAACTTTTTGTCCTCCCAATAGCCTAAAATTGATTACCTACCATTCAATTCTGTTTCAAGTGTCACAGTTACTTTAAGTTCCAGTTTACTTTGGTTTCGATAAAGGAGGAAGAAACCGAACTCTTCTGCTGTTTACTTATCTGATGAGCTTCAAAAATGTAGACACAATGAAAATGCATAGATTTATTGAGTTATTTTGTTACTCATATATCAATAATGACTCTCTAGTTTACTGTTATTAGCCAGAACAGAAAGCTCACTGTTAATCAAATTTACATTTAGCAGCAATGAGATGAGTAGAGTGGTTTATTCCAAGTGATATCTTCATATACTTTTAGTAAAAACTAGAAGAATTATAATGCAATTTAGAAAATATATCTTAAAAATTTTGATACATACCCTTCATATATTAAAGCATGGATGATTACATATTACAAAATTGCATTTTATTTATATATTTGGTCATCATAGTAAATAGCAGTTAAGACCAGAGGCTTTGGAATCATAGTATCTCAAATATTAGTGTAAGCTGTACTTAGAAGACCTGTAAGTATTCAGGCTGAATAACCAGCACCATGACTGTATTTTACTCCTGAATGTACCACTCCTGGTTTTGTAATGTTAGCATATAGCTTACCCTCTTTGTTACTGAGGTGTTTTTTTTTTTGTTGTTGTTGTTTGTTTTTTTTCCAGATGTAAAAGAATAGCAACAATGCCCATATCACAGGGTTATTTTGAGGCGTAATGAATTAATGGAAGTAAAATGACTAGAAGGAATAACGGCAATTGTAACTGCTCAATAAATGTTGTGTTAATATTATTGCAGAATTTTTGGCAACACAACTAAACTAGCTCTGACTTTACAAATAATTTGAGTAGGTGAGTGCCTGGTGAAGGATATGCAGTCATTCCTACACCATGATGTTTCCTGAAATTTTATCTCTAGAGATTGGTCCCTCTGGATTTGAAGATTTTTTTGGTTTCATATATCCTCTAATAACATGCCATGGATGAACCGATGTAAGAAATGATCAGCTTCCTCTTTCAGGATGAAATTATCAACTCACCAAAAGTCATTATGTATGCATGGGAAGACAGGCTCATTGGTTGCCTTGAGGCTAGTGACCCTGAAAGGTGAACCGGAGCTAGAAACAAAGTTTTTCTAGTTTTCAGTACTGATTTAAACTTTATAGAATTAGAGATTTCCTAATATTGTATTCTTTTCAACAATCCACACTCATGTTAGATTCTCTTTCATTCATCATTAGTCAAACAGTCTGAAATTTTTACACACATACACACCCACGCACGTATATAGTATATATAATATTTTCGTTAATTATCATTTGGTCACAAAATTGCAGATGAGAATTTCTTAAATAACATTGAGTTTTCACTGTACAAAAGAAATAATAAAAAGGAGTGTTGGTACTAATGTAATATGTAAATCTTACAAGTCCTGTTGGTTTCTTTTAATGTAGAACTACTTTAAGCATTGTAAAGTTTATTTCTACTAATGAAGAACAATAATAGACATTTTATTTAACCAAATACTCAGGAATTTTACTCTGCCTGTGGGAATTAATTCAATTATGTCAGTCATCCCTGGAGAAGCCAGTCCTTTGTGTATGTCCACTTATAACAAAATAGTTTCTTAAAAACATTATACTTTTATATGTTTTTCATGCTAGGTCCACAGTATTTCTAACTGAACTTACTTTTGCAATAATCACATAGTTCGGGGTAATGACTACTTTCTGGTATTGAAAGATTAAGTAACAAGTAAAGGTGATTGGATTGCAGAAGCAGAAAAAGAACACAGAACAGTTGAAGTATTAACATAATCTGTGAGTGAGGAGCTGTACATGTTCAAGTTGAATTACTTGTATTCCGACTTACAACAGAAGGATAAATCCTACCTATGCTTTCCCTGAAAACAGCAATGGTAATATATTGCCTAATATTGGAAAGAATCTGTAGTTCTTAGGAACATCAAGCAAGCACAAGAAAGTGAAGGCATTAACTAGAAAAGGAAAAGAGAGATTCATTTCAACCTTATAAAAGATACCTTCTACCTTAGTAAAAGTTACCTTCTACCTTGTTATTTGTATTTTAGCAATTAGCGAAAGCAAAACAATTAAAATAATTCTACCAACATAAATCAAGAATAAGGAATATGTTTGATTCTTCCTGTTTAATTAGTTTCAACTAGCATGGGAGTTACATTAGATTCACCTTTGTGAACTCTTCCTTTCATCTTATTTGAAAGAAATTTAGATAATTCTTTTCCTCTTGTTAAATGAGGACATTTTACATTTTTAAATTCCTTCTCTTTATACCTCACAATATCCCTGGACTAAGAGTTAATGAATTTCTGATTTTTTTTAACATCTGATGAATCTGATTAATGATATTGTTGGAAAAAGTATAGACTATTGTTGAAATAACTAAAGTAGCTATAAAACTACTGCATACTCTTTCAGTCACACTTTAAAATGGGATATTACTATAACTCTCAGGTGTGTGTGAGTATGAAGTCTATTAAAAATCATTCTATTAATTTGTAAAATCTGAGCATAAACTTATGAAATTATATACATATGTATTATTTAAGTACAAATCATAGGTATTAATAAGTATCCAAGTTGAAATTTTTCTCTGATAGTTTTTGTATCAAATATATTAGTTTTTTATAGCACTGGTAGGTATATCACGGGTCACTTCTGCCTCTGCAAATAAAAAATAATTTTCCAAGTAGAACGACTTATAAGGTAAAAATTCTTCATTGGTAATGTAAAATTGAATCTGTAAATAATATAAGTACTGATACAAATTAATGACTATATTTTGATATTTAAATAATTGATATTTTTATAATACCTGGTTTATTTTTTTTCCCTTCCACACAGCACAATCTATAGATACTGTAAACAGCTTTTCTGACTGTTCAGTGAGCAAATTGTGCTTTTCTAATGCCTTCATCTCGAGGTCATTACCAGGAAGAATCTCAGCCATCACTTTCCCAATAGTACCCTATTTGTCCATAAATAATATTATATGAGTAATCTTTTTTAAAAAATTATTTTTCCATCATTTTTGGTACTAAACTGTGGTCTCCCAAAGTTGTATGTTGAAGCCCTAACCCCCATGTGACTGTATTGGAGACAGGGTCTTTAAAGGTAATTGAGGTTAAGTCAGTTTATAAGGGTGAGGTCTCAAACCGATAGGGTTAGTGTTTAAGGGGAAGAGACATCACAGACGTCTCTTTCTGCATTTCAGAGGAAAGGCCATGTGAGGACACAAGAATAAACTGCTGTCTACAAGACAGTAGAAGAAACCTCACCAGAAACCAGTCTGGCTGGCACCTTGATCTTGGACTTTTCACTTTTAGAACTGTGAGAGAATACATTTCTGTTGTTTAACACTCGTAGTCTGTAGTCTTATATTATAGCCGCCCAACAACACTAACATGACTTCTTATATTATAGCCAATTTCTTTAAAGACAATATTTTTAAGAATCACAATTAAATGCTTCTATATATTTTCTGGAATTATCTTTTCTATCTTCCATAATTGACCAGTTACCCCAAATTTATTTTACCTTCTTCTTTCTCTTTTTCACTCACCTACTATATTAGCCTTGTTTTCTTATATTTATAAATTAAAAGAAAAACACTACGCAATATGATCAAAGATAATGAAAATGTTTTTACAACCATCACCATTATTATCAAATTGCCAATTACTTACTACAGCAATACCCCATTACATAATATAAACCAAATGTCTTAAAGCAATTATCATTCTATTAAAACTCAAGATGAAGGATTCAATAATGACAAAATCAATTGCAATCTTTATAAAAAATGTAAAAATCTTAATCTTCAATATGAAAGACATTAAACCAAACCTAATTCCAACAGTAGTTTGTACCTTCTTCAACAATATCATTAATCAGATTGCCCTAATGGTTAAAAAAATCAGAAATTCATTAACTCTTGGGCCAGGGATGTTGTGAGGTATAAAGAAAAGGAATTTATATAATGTCCTCATTCAACTATTCTAACCCTGATTATCATCCACTTTGCTGTCTTTTTTTTTTTTTTAAACTTTCTGGGATAGATTAATAAAAGATATTGACAGTAAGCATAGGACATCTGACATGAAAATTATGCAAGTCGGAAATTAAAGAAGAAAGTAAAGGCATGCTTCAGAATGTTTACACATCCTTGAAGTCAGTAAGAGAATGATGGATTACAAAAGAAGCAGTGATTTTTTTTTTTTTATTTCACCACATGTGCTGCTAGATTTAAAATATGCTTGTATTTTCTAAGAAACAGTATAATCTGGGTCCCAAGCACTATTTTTATTTTTGAATGTATCATAATCATGACTAGTATACTTAATCTGCTTCTGAGGCATGAATTACAATAGCAAGCTGTCCCATGACATCATCATCTTGGGACACAGTCCTCTCAAAATAATTACCATCTTTCAAAGTAGAGATTGAGACTTCTTCAGTACATCCACATCTTCTGATTTTCATCTTATGATTTTCTGACACAACTGATATCAAAGGTACAGGCAAATATTGGCAAACATGTTGTACAAGTTACACGTTTGCCAACTTTCTTGAACAGTGAAAATGTAGTTCTTAATTTTGGAATAAATATGCATGTTTCTCTTTATCAGGTCACTGATAACAATAGTTAATTACAAAATAAAACAGTGATCAAACAATGAAATAAACAGTTAAAATATCATGTCATAAAATGAAAAAAGATTAGTAAACTCTATTAGTCTGTACTCTCACTGCTAATAAAGACATACCCAAGACTGGGTAATTTATAAAGAGAAGAGGTTTAATGGGCTCACAGGTGCACATGGCTGGGGAGGCGTCACAATCATGGCAGAACGTGAAAGAGAAGCAAAGGCACATCTAACATGGCAACAGGTAAGAGAACTTGTACAGGGGAACTCCCATTTATAAAACCATCAGATTTCATGAGACTTATTCACTGCCATGAGAATTGTATGGGGGAAACTGTCCCCAAGATTTAATTATCTCCACCTGGTTCCACCCTGACACATGGGGATTATAACAATTCAAGGTGAGATTTCAGTGGGGATACAGTCAAACCATGTCATAAATCAATATAGCAGAGGTATTCAGACTACTGTCTATATAAATACTGGAACACATGCATTTCATGTACACCAAACATTAATTTTCTACATTTTCCACTGACCCCAGGAAATGGGCTGCCAAATGGCATCATAAATCTTATATTTTTTATTATGGACAACTGCCAAATTGGCTGCTACACCACTGGCCAGAAAACAAAGAAGAGTGGAATTTTTTAATCAAATTTACCAGAGACCAGTAGGGAGCTGTTGTTTCTATGTACCCTGTTGAGAACACTTTGTTTCATTCATAAAATGTGTGCATGTTGTGCTGAGGGAGATAGAAGGTATTAGTGTATCTGAAAAGAGTTGGAGAAATGGGCTATTTCTGTTGGCCCTTCTGCTTTAATCACCTGTTGAAGTGAGAAGTTTATGTTCACTTTCCTGGATTTCACATGCTATTAGAAAGACAATGACAAAACCTGGAGGTAAAAATGGAGGTCTAGCTAATAAACTCTGATTTTTTTAAAAAAATCTCTTAATGGAAATATAATAATAAGCTGTAAGTAAATATACAAAAATAATAGCATACTAAGTAATAATTTATTAAAAATGAATAGTCTGCTAGGTGCTACAAGTAGATGTGTATGCCATCGACACACAGAGTGAATGCATTTATTGAAGAGTGACTAGGAGAACTTTCAGATAATGTTAAATATTACTAATAATTTAAATATACAGTATCAGTACACATTTTATAGCAAAGCACAACTATTATTTGGAACATTATATTGACATAAGTTAGATTTTACATATGCATAAGCATTCTGGAATGCTATTTTAACTCACATATTTATGGACTATTAACTTTTATTATTATAATTTTAGATAGGTTAAAATCAGAGAGTACCTTTCAAATTCCATATATTTTATAATTTTCAAAATAAGAAATTCTGTAGTAGCCTTTGATATGGTTTGGCTGTGTGTCCCCACACAAATCTCATTTTGAATTGTAATCTGTATTGCAAACCCCAGCTGTTGAGGAAGGGACCTGCTGGGAGGTGACTGGATCATGGAGGGGGGTCCCCCATTCTGTTCTCATGATAGTAAGTTCTCATGAAATCTGATGGTTTTATAAAGGGCTCTTCCCTCTCTACTCTCACTCTCTCCTGTCGTCATGTAAAACGTGTCTTGTGTGCCCTTCAACTTCTGCCATGATTCTGAGTTTCCTAAACCCTTCCCAGCCTTGCAGAACCATGAGCCAATTAAACCTCTTTCTTTTTATAAATTACCCAGTCTCTGGTAGTATCTTTATAGGAGTATGAGTAAGAACTAACACAGTAAATTGGTACTGGTAGAGTGGGGTACTGCTATAAAGATACTTGAAAATGTAGAAGCAACTTTCAAAATGGTTAACAGGCAGCAGCTGGAATAGTTCAGAGGGCTCAGAAGAAGACAGAAAGATGTGGGAAACTTTTGAACTTCCTAGAGACTGTTGAATGGCATTGACCAAAATGCTGATAATGAGGTGGACAATGAAGTCCAGGCTGAGGTGGTCTCAGATGGTGACAAGAAACTTACTGAGAACTGGAGGTCTTTGTTGCTATGCTTTAGCAAAAAGACTGGTGGAATTTTGCTCCTGCCCTGGAGATCTGTGAAACTCTGAACTTGAGAGAGATAATTTAGGATATCTGGTGGAAGAAATTTCTAAGCAGCATACAAGACGTGACACAACATAAAAGTTTGAAAAATTTGCAGAGTCTGATGTTGTGGTCAAAAAGAAAAACCCATTTTCTGGGTAGAAATTCAAGCCAGCTGAATAAATTTGCATAAGTAACTTGGAGCGGAATGTTAATCATCAAGATAATGGAGAAAATGTCTCCAGGGCATGCCAGAGATCTTCATGGCAGTCCCTCCTATCACAGGCCTGGAGGCCTAGGAGGGAAAAAATGGTGTCAAGCCCAGAGCACCATTGCTGTGTGCAGCCACAGGACTTGGTGTCCTGCATTCCAGCCACTCCAGCTCCAGTCATGGCTCAAAGAGGTCAAGGTACATCTCAGGCCATTGTTCAGAGGGTGCAAGACCCAAGCCTTGGTGGCTTTCACATGGTGTTGAGTCTGTGGTTACACAGAAGTCAAGAATTGAGGTCAGGGATCCTCTGCCTAGATTTCAGAGGATGTATGGAAATGCCTGGATATTCAGGTAAGAGTTTGCTTCAAGGGTTGAACCCTCATGGAGAACCTCTGCTAGGGCAGTGTGGAAGGGAAATGTGGGGTTGGAGCCCCCCCACTGGGGCACTTCCTAGTGCAGCTGTGAGAAGAAGGCCATTGTCCTCCAGCTCCCAGAATGGTAGATTCACAGACAGCTTTCACCATGTGCCTGGAAAAGCCGCAGGCAGTCAATGTCAGCCCGTGAAAGCAGCTGCAGGGGCTGAACCCTGCAAGTCACAGGGGCAGAGCTGCGGAAGACTGCAGAAGCCCATCATTTGCATCAGCATGTCCTGGATGTGAGACATGAAGTCGAAAGAGATTATGTTTAAGCTTTACAGTGTAATGACTGCCCTTCTGGCTTTCAGGTTGCATGGAGATTGTAGCCCTTTGTTTTAGCCACTTTCTCCCATTTGGAATGGAAGCATTTATCCAAAGGCTGTACCTCCCTCATATCTTGGATATAACTGACTTGTGTTTTATTTTTTTTTTTATTATTATTTTACAGGCTCATAGGTGGAAGAGATTTGTGTCAGATGAGACCTTGGACTTGGACTTTTGAGTTAATGCTGAAATGAATTAAGACTTTGGGACACTGTTGGGGAGGCTTAATTATGTTTTACAATGTGAGGACATGAGATTTGGGAGAGGCCAGGGGCAGAATGATATGGTTCGGCTCTGTGTCCCCACCCAAATCTCATCTTGAATTGTAGTTTGAATTGTAATCCTCAGTTGCTGAGGGAGGGACCTGGTAGAAAGTGCTTGGACCATGGGAGTGGTTTCTCCTATGCTGTTCTTATGATAGTGAGTGAGTACTCATGAAATCTGATGGGTTTATAAGGGGCTTTTCCCACTACACTCTCACTCTCTCCTGCTGCCATGTAAGATATGCCTTGCCATGTTTGTAAATTTTCTGGGGCCTCCCCAGCCATGTGGGGCTCTAAGTCAACTAAACTTCTTTCTTTTATAAATTGCCCCATCTCGGGTAGTATCTTTAGAGCAGTGTGACAGTGTGAGAATAGACTAACATAGTCGTCATTTTCCTCTTCCTCCTCCTCCCCCTTCCCCTTCCCCTTCCCCTTCCCCTTCTTCTTCTTCTTCTTCTTCTTCTTCTTCTTCTTCTCCTTCTTCTCCTTCTTCTCCTTCTTCTCCTTCTTCTCCTTCTTCTCCTTCTTCTCCTTCTTCT